>NC_141262.1:16392500-16690000 GCF_054856545.1 Hippocampus guttulatus
GTGAATTGCAGGGAAGCAGGGAGGGGAGGCTAGCGCACACAAACCTTTTTTTATTTTATTTAAAAAGAACAAAAAACAAACAAACAAACAAAAAGCAAACAAGGTAGTTTAATTAAAAAACACAAAATCAACAAAGATTTAAAAAAATGAGACTCAAAGTAACGATGCAAACACTAGGAAAGTCAACACAACTTGGATAAGGCTTGAATAGCGCTAACGTAACAAACAAACAAGGCTTGAGTCGGACAATGAACCAACAAGGACCCAACGAAAAATATTAATTTGCAAGTAAAAGTACGTTTCACAAACTATGAACCATTAAGCAAATATGCAGTGGAGTGAGTTTAGGTAAATACATTTAATTCATGTAGTATGTGTCACGTTGCATGGTGGCGGTGGACCCCAAAAAGCAGGCAGGAGGGAGGAGCAGGGTGTACTTGAAGAAGTGTATTGATAAAACACAGAGAAAACAAAATCCAAAAACAATCATAGTCCAAAGTAGCAAACAAAAATAGCAACTGAAGCTAAAACAGAAACGTGACCAAAACATGACCGAAACAAACCTGACAGCAGCAAAGGAACAGCAAACAAACGAACATTACAGTAGCAAAGAGCAAACAATGACCCGACAATGTGTGGTCGGGCTGGGAGTCCTTTTAAAGCACTGATTACCTAATGACCAACAGGTGTGCAGCTGCAGGGGGAGCCCTACAGTGCCACCTATTGGTCCCAAACTGAATCATGACAGTATGCACCTTACAGTACCATTTGCTAGCCCAAAATTGTGTTTTATAATCGAAGGAATGCGTTAATTAGGGTGCTTTACTTTCTTCAGCTACTTGGGCCACTTAAGGCTCACCCGTTGTTCATTTTGCCATACGACAGCCAAAACTCAACAAAGGTGAGCCTCGTGTGATCTGCGTCAGCCACTTTAGGCTCATTTCCATATCACCAAGAATTACTATGTAGTATTCAGGACATGGGTCGTTTTGCCAAGATGGCGCCCGAGTAGGCAGCCGTCGGCAAGTGCTCTCATGAGCCTTGCTTTTTTTGTTGTTTTTTGGTTTGTTTTGTCACTTTGTGTTTGTTTTTACGTCGTGTGGACCTGATGTGGACTTTTTTCAGCATTTTTTGGCCACGACATTCATCAAGGAGGAAACTCTGTGCTTGGTGGTTGCGCCTTCTCGGCTGCATGGGTATGCCAGCACTGTTTTTGTCTGGGAGGAATGTCGGCGCCATTTGACTGTCGTTGCTGGACAGTCCCGGGGTGCTTGCATTTTTCACAGCCCCACTTTGTTCAGCGGAGAGATCGGTGCTGTTGAACGGTCTGCGGCTGGATGGATGTAAGGCTTGAGGAGCCGACGATGAGAAGAAAGGAGCGTTAGCGCGGAGCGCCGATGCGGATGTGGAACTGGGAGTCGCGGCTTGGAATTGAAGTGGATTTACATGGGACAGGAGATGTGAGCCAATCTCTTTTTCGTCAATGGACGCTACAGCTTCGTGTTTGCTTTCAAAACTTAGCTTGTAGCAGACGTGTGCACATTTTCAGCATGACGTCTCTGATCCACTGGTGAAAGGACACTTTGATCCTCTCCTCTTTCATCTATAACTGCCTCAGACAACAAAGTGTATGCAGAAAAGTGGTGAAGATTGCACGACTGTCTGTGTCCAATGTGTTGTGTTGTGTTATTTTTGTTATTTTGACTTCAAAATGGCGCCGCGTGAGTGGCTGCCTTTCCAGCAGCTCCTATATTTTGTTGTTCTACTTCTTCCTTTCATAACTTTGCTGCTGTGAATCGGGAATGTCTCCATTGCGAGACTAATAAAGGTTTTCTTATCTTATCTTTTCTTATCTTATCTTTAGGTTCACATCTGCTTTGTCCGGACAACCTATGGTACCAGACTGTTGCTGAAAGCGTCCCACATATGTATGCTTTCAGGGAATCTATTCTCGCTTTACCCAAATAGAGGCCCAGACTTGGTGTACCCACTTTGCCCACATATAACCCATACAGGACCCAGACATGGGTGACGAGTTTTAACCCATGCCTACTTATCCCATATTTAGCTGATATGAGATCCAGATATGGGTACCACCTCTAAGTCATGCCCACTTAGCCCCGATGGAACTGACATGGAACCCACTATCATTCCTCACTTCTAGCCCAATCCCACTTGGTACACAGCAAGCCCGCATTTACCGCACATGGAGTCCGACTAGACACGTTGCCTGCCTATAGAGCCCATTGTGTGTACCTCCTGTAAATCTAATTGTTGTTTGATGGTGGACAAGCTGTAGCTGCAGGTGCTGAGCATTCGACAACATCTGCACGTGTGTTTTCACCAGAGAGGAAAGATCCATTAAAAGTGAAAAGCCAAAGCAAAATGGAACAGCATCTGTCCTCTGCGTTTCATGTGGGCCGACCTCTTTGTTTTGATGCAGATGAGCGTCACCTCAGCAGCACCTCAGGTGATTAACCGCACACTATTTGTGAAAGATTGTATAAACAAACAGGTGTCCTCCACTCCCTCTGCAGCTCATTATAAGCCTGCACATTTTCTTATTATTTTTATTGCATCTTTATCAACTGAAAGGTGACCATTTTGAAGGCAAGCCTGCTTAGTGGCCGCCTATGGTTATGTATGTGTCTCTTAGTAAGAGTTAGTATTTATTGTGCAGAAACTAGCAGGCTAGTTAGAGTCTTTTCTTGTCTCTAATGGGGTGGGGCGAAAACAGTTTTATCTCCTCTCTCTAAAATGTGACTCAACGCTGCAGGCGGAGGGCTGTTTAATGGCAGGTGAGGGAGAATTCCTCGTGGAAAGGACAAAAACAGGACACACACTACGCTCTGCTGTTACCTTTCAACCTTCTGGGTGTGTGAACAAAAGATGTCTGGCAAGGGAGCTGACACAAAAAGACAAGAAGAAAATTCCTTGACATACAATGCACCTTGAATTCTTTTGCACCAAGCTATTGTTATATAGCAAAGGATGTGAGGTGTTAATGGAGCTCGGGCTGATGCCTACAGTATGTGTGTTTTTGTGCATTGTGCAAATGCTCGCCTCAAGAGCTGTGGAGCAGGTGGCTTTGCGGTAGGCTGCGAAATCACTACATCTGCATTTTTTCCGCCAGCGACCAATTAGCCATTCAAAAGAACTTTTGCCCATTTGCATCTTTTCATTTGCTTATCTTTATTTCAGGGACTGTTTTTCCTCCCTTGTCATCCTCACAGGCTTTCTTCAGCGTCAGTGCTGTCGCACTTGCATGACAATAGAGAGGCATCATTGAACTATCATAGGTTAAATTCAGTCTGAATGAAAGGCAGGAAAACATTCACTCAGACATCATGCCTTGTCCTTGAGAACAAATGCGTTCCATTCTGTCACGTTACGCACGAAGCAGGGAAAGGAACTGCTTCGTACGTAACCGATCAAACGAGAATAAGTGGATCCCCGAAAGAGCAGACACCGAAAATGACTTGATACTAGTTCACGCACGCTAAATACTAATGACTTCCTTGGGACGACGAAAATATAACTAACAGCGAATAGTCTCGAATGACATTTACGATCATGAGCAACTGCAGTGGCACGGCATGTAATACTCCGGCAATGGGTCGACCGCCGGAACGCCTAGATATAGCAGGTGCAATCTCTGGCAAATAGGCAGCAGGTGTGCAGGCGGCAGAAGTGAACGTGTGCCACCTGCTGCCGAATACGGATCATGACAGTACCCCCCCCCCCCAACGGACGCCCCCCGGCGGCCCACCCGGTTTGGACGGGTGAGAAGCGTGGAAGTCACGAATCAGGGACGGATCTAAGATCCAGGAGCGGGGGACCCATTGTCGATCCTCTGGCCCGGAGCCCTCCCAGTCGACCAGATACTGGAACCCCTTACCCCTGCGCCGGGAGTCCAGGATGGCCCGTACAGTGTACACAGGATCACCATCGACGACCCGCGGAGGAGGAGGTGGGGTGGGAGAAGGGGCCAAGGGACTGGTCGCCACCGGCTTGATCAGCGAGACGTGGAACACGGGGTGAACCTTCATGGAGGCTGGCAACCGGAGCTTGACTGCGACGGGGCTGATGATGGAGTCCACCACGAACGGTCCGGTAAAACGTGGCCCCAACTTGGGAGACGTGCCGGCCAAGCGCAGGTCTCTTGTAGGAACGAATGTACTCCAGGTTCTTATGGTCCGTAAAAACAGTAAATGGCTCCTCAGTCCCCTCGAGCCAGTGTCTCCATTCCTGTAGGGCCGCTACTACTGCCAGTAGTTCGCGGTTTCCCACGTCGTAGTTCGACTTGGTGAGACTGAGTAGACGAGAGAAAAAAGCGCAGGGGTGCAGCTTCTGGTCAACTGGGGAACGCTGAGACAAAACCGCCCCCACTCCTGAATCCGAAGCGTCCACCTCTACAACAAAAGGGCGGTCTGGATTAGGATGTTGTAGTACGGGCGGGTTAGTAAAGGCTGCCTTCAAATTTGCAAAGGCTGAGTCCGCATCCGAGTCCCATTTGAACGGGATTTTAATGGAAGTCAACCGGGTTAATGGAAGGGCCTTTTGGCTATAGTTTCGAATAAATCTTCGATAAAAATTGGCAAACCCCAAGAAACGTTGCAGTTCCTTACGGCTAGTAGGTGTTGGCCATTCCCCCACCGCCTTAGTTTTAGCGGGGTCGGCTCTCAGTCTGCCCTGCTCGATGATAAATCCCAGGAAAGAGATAGTCTTTACATGGAACTCACACTTTTCTGCCTTGACGAAGAGCCTGTTCTCTAATAAACGCTGTAAAACGAGTCTGACGTGCTGTTTATGCTCTTGCAACGACCGGGAGAAAATTAAGATATCATCAAGATACACAAAACAGAATACGTTCAACAGGTCCCTCAATACGTCATTTACCAGACTTTGGAACACCGCGGGAGCATTAGTCAAACCGAAAGGCATGACTAAATACTCAAAATGGCCTAATGGAGTCTTAAAAGCCGTCTTCCATTCATCCCCTTCCCGCACGCGAACCAGATGGTACGCACTAGGTAAGTCTAATTTAGAAAAAATGGTGGCCGATTGTAAGGGGGCGAAAGCAGAGTCTAGCAACGGGAGTGGGTATTTATTCTTAATGGTGATGTCACACACGGCCGCAACGACTTGTCCTTCTTCTCGACAAAGAAGAAACCCGCACCTAACGGTGATCGTGATGGTCTAATAAGACCTGCAGCGAGCGAGCTATTAATATACTCCCTTAATGCCTGTTGTTCAGGATGAGACACCTGATACAGCCGAGAGCTTGGCAGCGGGGCGCCCGCCTGCAAGTCTATGGCGCAGTCGTACGGACGGTGTGGAGGCAAAGATCGGGCGCGGTCCTTGCTAAAAACCTGTTGTAAGTCGTGATAGCAACTAGGCACTCCGTCAAGGCAGATGATTTCAGGGGCATCGTTACAGACACGCACGCGCCCTCCTACGGCGGATCGCAAGCAATGCTCGTAACAAAACGGGCTCCAAATTTCTATTGCTGGGCATTCCCATGAAATAATAGGATTGTGCGTCTTTAGCCAGGGTAACCCGAGAACAACTGGGACGGCTCGGGAATGCATCAGATAAAATCGTCTGTGTTCGACATGATTCCCAGATAATCTGAGCTCGAGAGGTTCTGTGATCTGTGTCACCATTGCAAGAAGGCGCCCATCGAGATCGTGGACACGCTTCTTTTCGGCTAGCTCCTCGATAGAACAGCCTATCTCTGAGGCAATGTCAGTGTCGAGGAAACAATCATCGGACCCCGAGTCAATCAGAGCCCTGATCCGCCGCGACCGAGACGCCCCGTAGATCTCACCCTCTAGTTCAAGTCTCTTGGGGTGTCCCAGCCGGGAGTCGACTCTCCGAGGCTCTTGAGATTCAACGCGGGGTCGTGACTCACAGTACTCGACGGGCGTAGGTGGTTGAGGTCCCGATGGGCAGGGAGCGACCCGGTGTCCCGGTAGGCCGCAGTTGGACCAAGCCTGGTCCTTGAACCGGCGCCGTCTCTCCTCCGGTCTGGAACTTCCGCCCCCCAGCTGCATCGGCTCCTCCCTGGCGGCAGCCCTCCGGGCGCTGGGGTGGTCCCCGGACCCAGCTGTCCGAGTTGCTTCGGGGGATGCGCCTTGGTCCCCTGTTTGCCGGAATGGGAACCAGCCACCTCCACGCTCCCGGCTTCTCTCTCTCAGACGGTTGTCCAGGAGCAGAGAGAGATCGATCAACTCCTCCAGGTTGGAACTATTGTCGCGGGTGGCCAGTTCATCCTTCAGCATTGTGTTCAGCCCGCGACGAAACAAGCCACACAGCGCCCGGTCGCCATAGCCACACTGGGCGGCCAAGATGAGAAACTCGATCGAGTAATCCGCCACGGATTGTCTTCCTTGCCGGAGCTCCAGTAGCTGACCCTCAGCCTCTCTTCCCCGCACGGGATGGTGGAACACCCGGCGAAAAGCAGTCACGAAATCGGGAAAGAAGACCGAAGGTTCGGTTTTGCTTCGCTCACTGCAATTGCCCATGACGCCGCCTGACCAGTCAATAGGCTCATGACGTATGCAACCTTTGCGTCATCATTGACATACATGGACGGGTGCTGGTCAAAAATGAGCGAGCACTGGTGGAGGAAGTGCCCGCACCGACCATGCTCGCCTCCATAACGTGGAGGGTGTGGAAGCATCGGCTCCCTACGACATGTAGGAGACTGGACGGGTACCTCCGGGGGAGTGGCTCTCCGTCCTTCTAAATAAACTACGCGAGGTTCGTACTCATCGAACCTGTGAGCCAGCATGGAAACCGCGTCGCGGAGCTCTGAAATGGCTTGGCTCTGCTGACTCCTAAGGTGCTCTTGACGGGACAGAGCCGACAAAGCCTTCTCAATGTCTGCGGGATCCATGGTGGCCGGAGTATTCTGTCACGTTACGCACGAAGCAGGGAAAGGAACTGCTTCGTACGTAACCGATCAAACGAGAATAAGTGGATCCCCGAAAGAGCAGACACCGACAAGGACTTAGTCAAAACAAAAATATTTATTACAAACCAAAAAACACCGCCAAATAAACAACAGAAAGCGCTGGTAAAAAACGGGAACCAGGAAATAAAGGAAAACGCGACAACAGAAAACGCTTGCAAAAAACGGCAAGGAAGATATGTTAAATACAAATACTAGTTCACGCACGCTAAATACTAATGACTTCCTTGGGACGACGAAAATATAACTAACAGCGAATAGTCTCGAATGACATTTACGATCATGGGCAACTGCAGTGGCACGGCATGTAATACTCCGGCAATGGGTCGACCGCCGGAACGCCTAGATATAGCAGGTGCAATCTCTGGCAAATAGGCAGCAGGTGTGCAGGCGGCAGAAGTGAACGCGTGCCACCTGCTGCCGAATACGGATCATGACACATTCGTTTGTTATAATTATTTGAAGTCCAATTTTCTTCTCATAATGAATGGGGGATTTACGATTGAGTCTTTTCCGCTCGGACTTAGAATACTTTATTCCATACACGGCCACATTTGTGCCACACTTTTTTGTTTCGTATTATTTAGTTCTTTGTAAGATGCATGAACAAAATCACAAAGAGATTTTTTGGGGATATGATTTTGTTTTAAATCACACATCACTGACAACTTGCGAGAACAGGCAGAACAAAGTGCATATGGGCAAATTCACTGCGTGTGTGTTGAGCAATTCTCCAATCTGTAAGATGCCGGGGATCAATACCCCCCTGAATCTCGATGAATTATTAATGTCCGCATTCTGTTTTTTACTGATGGGGAAATCATTTGGGATCGATTTTTCTTTAGCTCCCAATAAATTCATCAGTTGTTTCGGATGTCAATATTTTATTTCACAAAGTGTTCGGTAGTGGGCAGCTTGGATCAAAATTCCTGTCGGTGGCATTGTTACTCTGACCTTGGACAAGATGCTTAACCCAGCATGATTCACTGATGTAAAGAGATGTTCACAAACCATGCACATTGCGCCTCGTATAACACCAGTGGAAATTGTTGGAATCGTTTTAATTAGCTGTTGCGAAGGAAAGCAGAACCTAAAGTGTTGTATGGCTTCTACTTATTCATACTAATTCTCCATCTTGAGAAGCTGAATTAAAAAGAAAAAAGATTTCTCGGTTAATGACCATAAAACTCAGAACCCTTAGATTTAAGAGACAAATAATATTGTTCACTTATTGTCAAGGGTGGTGCCAGTGGTCTTTGAGAATGGTGATTGACAGCTTTGGGTGGGAAAGATTTTTTTGCAATTGTACATTGTGTCACCAAATCAATAGTGTGCAGTGGCACACAAACACTGAGACTGCTTTCATTGCGTGGATCTAATATTCTTTCACCTGGGAAAATGCATGCATGCACCCCCCTCCCCCCCACACACAAAGTATGATTTTTCACAATTCAGTTTTTTTTTCATTCATTCATTTTCCGAACCGCTTCATCCTCACTAGGGTTGAGGGGTCAATTCAGTTTTACACACATTAAAATTATGAAATTGAAAAAGGAGTCAAATGAATGAATTTGATTATGATATTGAATTGGTTCCGTTAATCTGATTCAGAAATCTGGTAACAAAATTGAGGAAAAATACGTTGCGCAGAGGTGTCCAAACATTTTCCTCTGAGAAGTGGCTCCAGAAAAATAGAAGGCATTCACTGACAGATGCCTGTTATGCTGACGATTTCCGGAGGATTAAAAATAAATAAAATAAGCACTGACAGGAATAAATTTTTGCCCATCAGTGTAATCGTTGGTCAAGTTCCGACGGACCTTTCAGTCCATCACTGACGGATGCACGTTTTGCTGATGACTGACATGTTTGAGATGGCCGGCTGTGATGGGAAAGGAAGCGGAATCAGATGACGTCACATCACTTTGCTTTGACAACACAAAAACCTACAATCTTTGAGGCTAATATTTTATTTATGTATATTTATTTGCATATGAACCTTTTTGGGTGTGGTTTCCTTTTAAGTCTTGGTGAAATTTCTTCTGTGCAAGAAGTGCGTTTCTTCACAGGGCTGAATTGTTTATGAGCAGGGTTGCTTCCATTGACTATACAGTGATCCCTCGCTATTTCGTGGTTCGTTTATCGCGGATTCGGTGCATCGCTGATTTTTTCAAACATATTCATAAAAATATATACATATGTATATATATATATATATATATATTTTTTTTTCCATATACATGGAGTACAGTACTGTATATGACTCGCTGTTGTTTTGCAGC
Source organism: Hippocampus guttulatus (assembly GCF_054856545.1). Classification (NCBI taxonomy): domain Eukaryota; kingdom Metazoa; phylum Chordata; class Actinopteri; order Syngnathiformes; family Syngnathidae; genus Hippocampus; species Hippocampus guttulatus. Next base: position 16,401,759 of record NC_141262.1, read on the forward strand.
TTCTCATAGACTGTTTGCGGACTTTTTGTGGACTTAAAAAAAGAAATTGACCTGTATATGTTAATTGGTTGCTACTTCGCGGATTTTCGTTTATCGCGGGTGGTTTTGGTCTCCATTAACCGCGAAAAATGAGGGATTACTGTTTATGGAAATGTGCTTTGTGCTTCCTGTGGCAGTATGCACCAAAGAGCTGTAATTCACTCATGATAGTCATGATGAGGATCCCATAGACTTGACACGAGAAATTCAATAAAAATGAATTTAAAATACCAATGGAGCCCATACAGTATAGCAAGAATAACATAAGGCAATAAAGAAATGGGAAAACAACCAAACAATGCGGGAGTAAATAACTAGGAATGTAATAAATGAAGTGCACAACAGAAAGGAGATGCTAAACAAATAAAATGTATTTAATAATAATAATAAAATGAATCTAATTACCAGCTCCTGTACAAGATGATAGAAGTTAGCACTAATGTCATTTTCCTAATGTGGATCACATAAACCCAACCAATTAAACATTAAAACAAATTCACTCCTGTCGGCCACTTTGTATTCGATTTTGTCATGGTTCTGTTTGTTTGTCTTAAAGTGGAGGCGGGATCGAAGGGCGTTCCCTCCGGTGCTGCACCTGATTTGAGTTGTCATCATCCTTTGCAAGGACAGCTTGATGTCGGTTTATTCAGCTTTGCTCACGACACTCATACCAAGTGCTTGTTTTTTCTACACGTTCTTGATCTTGCCTCATAGTTCTCGCGTCACGTTTTGCATTTGCCCAACTTTGTGCTTTTGTCATCGTGTTTATCTCCGTTGCTTTCTTGTTCATGTAATTGGATTTTCCTTGTGCTTTGGTTTGAAGTGATTTTGTGTTATTATTCTCCCTTGCATGTCGCAAGTGCTTTTTGTTTGTCTCGTTCTATCCTGGTTCTTTGTTACCAGCATCTTTCATTCAACTTTATTGGTTTCGTACTTTTCATTAGTAAACATTTTTTTGTCAAATCTTATCCTCGTCTACGTTTGTGGGATCTGAGTCTGTTCTATAGTATTCTGGAACACTGACACATTTTGATCTATGCCTAAAATTAAAATGTGAAAATTCTGGCACTTAAAAAAAAATGTTTTTTTTTTTTTTATTGAATTAACACTCAAATGAAATCAGGAGTCACTTTTTGGATTTTGTTTATTCAATGGTGATTGAAACAGGAAAGAATGAATGAATGAATATAATTGCAGAAATGTGTTGCATGCAGCTTTCGAGCTCTGTCGTAAAGCAATATATTTTTGTTCGCCACATTATGTATTGTTATAAAACAATGATACGATACAGAACATAGGAAGGGCAGCAAAAAAAAAAAAAGATGACTCCAATACCTCAGATAACTGTTTTGCAATCTCAGCGGATTTGATAATTTGATAACAAAGCACATCTCTTCCAGGGTATTAGGAATTCATGTTTCAATGATTTGAATTAAATTGTTTTGGGCTAAATCGAAGTAAAAGGCTACATACAACGGGTGGCAGCAAATAATTCCAGATTTTCCCACAATGGGTTTAAGAAAACAGCAGCAGACAGTGCAGTGTGGTACAGTGAGCCAACCATCCAAGCTCCCAAGGGACCAATGAGGTCTGCAGCCATCAACAAATGCTTTTAGTGCTTTGCCCCAGACAACAACCATTGAGGGAGAAGGACACTGGGAATAACCTGTAAACGAAACACACCACCACATTCAATCTGTTTCCTTATTAATCCAATCAACAGCTCGTTGGGCGCTCCTCAGAGACAGCCATCATGGAGCATCTGACAAATCAAAACAGACAAAGACAATGTGGTCCACTCACAACACTTTTGAGGATGACTTCCTTTTCCCAATTAGTGTAAAAAGCTCGACTGTGAATTTTTGAGGGTGCGTCATTTGTCACTTTCCGACGATGAATTTACAGTTTGAAAGAGATTGTGCGTTTTTTTTCCCCCACAAACTAATCCCAGGCATCTGAATAATATCAGTAATGTGCTTCAATCAAAGAGTGAGGAATTGCAGCACTCTGTCTTCTTTTTATAGTCCTCTTGAAATCAACCCATGTCTCTTTTTGTTCCAAGGTCTGTCCTCTCCTACCGTGCTGCGTACTAAAGCAAGAACTTTGTGTTTTATCATGACGACGTTTTCACTCAAGGAAATGGCATATCGAGCCGACAAATTACACCTGTGTGCAGTTTTGTTTCCATGCCGTTTTCAGCGGCTGCATTGGAAAACACCAATTGCACACACACCGAGCAAATGGAAATGAAGAGTTATGAACGACTATTGTAACCAAAATGATCAGGTTCACAAATACATCCAAACACACAATCACCTCAAATATTGCACCATGTTTTATTTTCAAAACAAACACTGAAAGCCAACAACCTTATTATTGTTTCTCATTTTGCATTATAGTATTTAGAACAAGGTTTGTGTTTGCAAATTTAAAGTGTAGTCGAAATAATACAGGCACTCACATGGTTATACTCTCAAACCTTGCAAGAACATCCAGCAGGTGCAGTACATTCAAAACAGTGCTGCTGTTAGATTTTCATGAAAGTGAAAAAGTACAACCTGTCCTTAAAGGCCATCTCGCTCAGCATCAAATGCAAAATCTTGGCTGTGCTCCCAAAAGTGTCTTCATAGCAATGTGATGTCCCCCCCACCTCAAAGAATGGTTAACCATCTATCCATCCATTTTCAACACCGCTATATCCTGAAGAGGGTCGCAGGGGGTTCCTGGAGCCTATCCCAGCTGATGTCGGCGGAAGGCAGACAACACCCTGAACTGGTCGCCAGTCAGTCAGAATGGCAACCCCCCATAACAGAGGCATGTCTGTTTTATTTCTTCTATCTACAGGAATTTCTCAATCATGTGCAATTTATATACTCTATTTTGTTGTTCTCATTACACTTTAGTATATACGTTTGTATCTACTAAAATAATACAAATAATATAACAATATAATAAAATACATAATGAATTGTGTTGGTGGCTGGATTTGGGGATAACCTCTTTTCTTATTTATTTATTTATTTATTTTTGGGGGGTTGGGGTGGGGGGTGGGGCAAGAGATGATTCGAGGTGGCACAAATCTAGCCAGGACTGTCTCTGAGTAAACAAAATTAAAAGGTATCTTTTAGGTAAATAGAGTTAATGAGTTAAAATACAAGCAAAATAATTTCTACAAGAAAATCAGCATCAGTTTGAAAGAATATATCTAAAAAGCGTTACCTTGCCTTTGTAGGAAAGTGAAATGTCAACAGCATTTCTTTTTTTTTGTAGGCAATGAACGATGCCGACAAGTGTGACAGTAACTGTTTGAACAGTCTGAATTATTATGCGATTAAACCATCAATGGCAGGTGTTATTGCTTTGGATCAGGAGAGGTTGTTTAAATACCACTGGAAGTTGTATTTGTGCCGCAGTAATATATATTTTTTAATACCTTGCTGATATTCATGTTCATGTGATGCCATTTCAAAAGTGATAAGAATTTTGACGTACTGCGACAGGCACATGTTGTTTGCACCCGAAAAAGCGATTTTTGTTTGCACCTTTTTCTGTTGTTATTAAAGTCACTCATCAGTTGCAGTTAACAGGCAACATCACGTTATCGGTACATTGTAAAGATGGAAAAACTGCACAGCATTTACAGCACCTCACGGTGTTTTACTGCTATTTTCCACGTGCGATATCTTGCTTTTGGTGTGAGTAATTGCTTAATTCATAACTCCCCTGGATTTAACAGAGTTTCATCTTTCTGTTACTGAATATACGTCTGATAATTTGGAAACAAATATTTTTCATACTGATCTTTGCCAGGAATCTCATGTGTTGAAATGGAAACCACAGTTCGTCCACCTTGTTGGAGATGTGTGTTCAACTCATTGCCTTTTTTTGGGGTGGTGGGTGGGTGGTGGGGGATTAAGGCGATTAGAAATGTACCTCTTTTTAGAATGTACTTCATATGAGCTGTGCATATTTTTGAAGACTGAGAGGACCACAGAGCCCGTGAAGTCAAACAGGGTCACGGTACATGCCAATAACCCACGCGACAAATGCAACACTATCCGCTTAGTGTGAACAGTAACGGATTTATCGATCGTCTTCCTTTTGTCTGTTCGGTTTCAGTAGAGCTCTCACTTGAGATTTATGTGTGGTGAAAGTCATAAACATTACCTGGAGTCAGCAGCATCCCTCCATTTTTTTCCACATCTCATCCATTGCTTTTGTATGACCGTCCTCTCCCTTTGAGTGGATTTGTTTAGTCCCTCTTGTTTCCGCCCAGGCTAATCTGCCTCATCGACATTGCTTTGGCCTGCTCTTTCACCCTCCCACTCTTGGAAAGACTGTTTGTAGTAAAGATTGTAATCTCGTCGGTAATCTTTATGGCTTTCTCCAGGGCAGGACACTGAACCTCTCCGAATGATTTGCCAGAGATTTAGATATTCTCCAGAGTGTCTTGAGCAGATTTTAAAGGAAGACATACACATTCAGATGTGCCAGCTGTCACAATGGGAAATGTCTTAAAATGAACCATCATGTCTGGCAGGTTCTATTTGTTTAATGATGATGCTCATTACTTATCATTGCTCACACTGCTCCATTTTTCCTCACCTTATACTGAGCCAATTATTCACAAAGCTCGGTAAATGCTGCTTGTGTGTGTGTGTGTGTGTGTGTGTGTGTGTGTGTGTGTGTGTGTGTGTGTGCGCGTGTGTGTAGGTGGGTTTGTGTGTGTGTGTGTGAGTGTGAAATCTTCCTCTGCCGGCGAGCAATGCAGCATAGATCTGTCATAATGAGGAGCCAGCAGTGCTTTACTATGAGCTGCCTCTCATCATGAGCACAACACAAAGAGATTTACTAATGCAGGCAGTTAGGAAAGCCGGTTTTTATACATAGCCCGGTTTTATGCAGCAGTACAGCGAGCAGTCCCCGGACGGCATGCATTATACACATCTCATTAAGTCTTCACATGTCTATAATAAACCACATTATGCCTTTGGGGTTAAAGGGCGGGTCAGCAGCTTGTCAGCCTGCACACGTGCTTGTGTGCGGTGCCAAAGCCCTGCTTGTGTTTTGGCGAAGCAGGCCTATGATGGCGATTTAACTTTCACTAATTAACCCAGAATAAATCAGGGCAGCCCAGTAAATATTTGTCACTGGGGAAGGAGTAAGGGGACGGAGATGCTCTGCACGTGAATGTGTGTTTTTGAAACAAAGGTGCACACATAGGGGGACAGACTGAGCCTCAGAGAGGAAGAGCCAGCTGTTGGTATAGTTTGATTGGCCTGTGGAGAGTTACCTCTGTCTTTTCATTGCACTAGTAAAGTGCAATGCTCCCGGTGGCAGGCGGCTGCTGGCCATCGTCTTCCTCCCGCGGGATGTCAGAGGCCGCTCTCCACTTTTGTTATTAAACACCTTCATGGTCCTGCAGCTCCATAGCTCATGACAAAAAAAAAAAAAAAAATAGACAGGGTTTAATGCGTAATATCTAAGCAGCGCATTCAAGTCATCAACCCATTTGATGGTCCAACTACGGTGTTCTCGCATTAGGTTTTTCCAAAGGCTTATGAAAGAGCCCCCAACAGACTTTTTACAGGTTGCTTCCGCCTGGATATAGAGGACATTGTGTCTCCCAGTCCGTCAGGAATTCTGTTCGGCCGCTGTGACACAGAAGAAGTCGGAAACCCAAGCAAAAATGGAATTGGCCCCTAAGTGTTCTGATTGCTTTTCCCCAAGCAGCTTGACAACCAGGTCCCGCTGACCGCGTTTATCACAGTCAGGCTACCTCATCATGATGATTTTGTCGTTGCCAAGGCAACATCCGCTCAGATGCCAGCCTCAGTTCTATCACAGCTGATGGGCCTGATGTTTGTGTTTTGCAGAGCCAGAAAACTGTATTTTCACTCTGCTAGCCACTCAAGCCAAAGCAAACTGCAGTTTTCCCTGTCTCTCTCCAGTGGATTCTCAGAATGCAACCCAAGGGAGTTTGAAGGCTCATTTCCCTGATGCTTTGGTAAAGCATGGATTGCCATACCAAATGTCAGTTATTTTCATTGGCTCTTAGTCAACGGAAGGCTTTTTGGATGTTTTTTTTTTTTGCCAACCAATTCTAATATTTAGATCTTATCATAGACTCAAAGACATTAACAAGCTCAAATAATCAACTCGTAAAATATGCACCAGTTTTTAACACATTTTCTGCCTCATTACGAGCAACAACATGCCACAGAGGCCCAACTCAGAGTTTGGCCATACTTCAGAATTATACAGGAAAGGTCAGAAAGGATTACTATCAGGGACAGGGGATGTCCTTACATCTATTTTCTATACCGCCTATTTCATTTGTGCCATAGGTAAGCTGCCTATATCAGCTGACTTTGGGGAAATGGACGTGTAGACAATGGACCGATTCCCGGCCAATCGTAGGGTACATATACAATAAAAATCCTTCGCAATCCCTTTGACATTCAAGGGTAATGGAGAGTCTTCCCTTGAGCAATCATGCATGTTTTTGGAATGTGTGAGCAAGTCATAGTAGGCTATGTGGAGAAAACCCACCACACCCTCTCCACAGACTGGAGTGCTGAGCCGAAACCTGAACATCAATCACCGTGAGACTGCTTGGCCAAACGTTGCACTTTTCCCCACAAATTAAAACACTTCCCAATTGGAGGTCAGTGTACGGATTCTACGCCGATCAATGTGGACATGATTTGCACCGACTGAGCTGGACAAGAGTTGGGTCGACCACTCGGAGGGGCTGCTATGAAGATTTCTTCATTGAACAACCGGGTTCAGAGCGGGACCCACCTCTCCGAAGGCATCTCCCTGTCGCATTTTCATCTTATTAAATTTTTATATCATTCTAACTAACATTGTGAAGTACAATATTTTGTCAAATGTTGCCTACTTGGCATCACTTAAAAACCAAAAACAAACACGGAATTGGTTGGCTGGTCTCTCGATGCCATCGACAAAATTTTCTCGACGAGAAGAGCAGGCAGTGGGGAGCCTACTTACCCTTTGGGGACTTTTGCTGCTGGGTACACCCTAGATCAGGGGTGGGCAATTATTTTCCCAGGGGGGGCAAATGAGAAGCAGAAAATATTGTGGAGGGCCGGGCCAAAAGTTAGAAATAGAAATAGAAAATAAAGAAGATAGCACAATGTCTTTGTATGCCAGTAACAATGTAACATTCTCCTCCACCATCACACTCAGCACCGGTTCTCCTCAAGGATGTGTACTGAGCCCCCTGTTGTTCACGCTCTATCATTTGACTGCTCTCTGACTCTTATTAGCGGTCCAGTTTGCGGAAAGTTTTTAACATGATAACCATCAAACCATTCTAGGAAATGTTCATTTACTCGAGCCACAAGCAATTCACTCTGAGCATGGAAATTGCCAGAATCGGACTGAGTAAGAATCGCTTCCTTGTTTTTCAAAGTCTCGTAGTCTTCATCTTTCCGACTCCAGGCGTCTCCTGAATGTTTCGTACTTTGTTACCCGCTTCGTTTAATCAGATACATATCACTTTCCCTTCATGGTCATTACTCTCTACCTCTTTCTTCGTCTTCCCCTCCCTCCCTGTGCTCTGCAACTTGAAGTAACTGCGCCACCTGGTGTTTAAATACCTGTCATTACAAGTCCAAACGAAATGAATGCAATCAAACCTTAATTGTGCACCAATCTTCAGCGGGCCGGATTAAAAAGACCAACGGGCCGGATCCGGCCCGCGGGCCGTAGTTTGCCCACCACTGCCCTAGATCCTTGGAGGAAGCGGAGAATGGTGTGCCTGTCAACACTGTCCATTGAGGATGTGGATGACATCTACATTATCGGCCTTCCGATATCAGGTATGCTACTGTTTGGTGTAAGCAGTTTCCTGATCTATTGCAAAATTCTGAGAAAATTCTTCAGACTGTGCTCAACCACAAACTGTTGCGGTTTTGGAGCGTCTCTGCAAGATGGTCAAGAACTTGGAGAAACTGGAATCCGTGCTCAAATATTGACTGAAATCACAGATTTGGCTGATCGACGCCACGAAAGAGACATAAGCCACGGACTCAAGGCTGTCTTAAATTCTTGGGCAGCCTGCTACCAAAACAACATCTGCTATCTCGACCTTCCCCTGATGAAAGTATGCACGGAAGCTAGTCCCCCACCATCACCCCCTCCTTCATACACTCCCTTGTATCACCGTCTTCATTGTTTATGTCTTGTGACCTGTTGTAACTGTCATATGCTTGTGCAGGAGTTTTTTGCTTAACTCAAATTATCCTCAAAATGAGGGTAGTTCGAGCGTGGTTTTTTTTCTCCCCCTCTCCCTCCCTTGTGGTTTCTTTCTGACTTCCGGGTTGAGTGAACGCTGGCGCGTTTTGGCTGCCGCTGCTCAACCCATATTGTTTTGTGTTTTTTGTTATTGTAAAGTGTCCTTGGGTGTCTTGAAAGGCGCTTATCAATAAAATGCATTATTATACATCACTGTATTATTATGCAGTACATTATTATCACTTGCATCCTGTTCATCCTTGAAAGAGGATTTTCCCATCTGCGGCCCCTTCTCAAGGTTTCTCAATTTTCCCCAGCTGTTTTTTTTTTCCTTGCCCTCCCGGGGGTTAAGATCAGGGAATGGTGTTATTATTCGTCACCTGTGGGCACGTGAAGCCCTTTGAGACTGTTTGTGATTGAGGGCTATATAAATAAATGTGACTTGACTTGACAAGTTACCTTCCTTTCCACGTCCCTATTTCTCAGTCACTGTCAAAAGTTGAGGTTGACAGCACCTTGTCTTGTTTTCATTGCTTGCATTTTCTTATTTAGTGGTTTTAACAGTTATGAACGTTATCTGTACAGTTTTTTATTTTTATTTTTTTATGATGACTGCCTTACTTTTTTTTCCGTATGGGAAAATTCCATCGCCTAAAAAAAAAAAAAAAAAAAACGTCGGCCGGCTTCAAATGTATTGTGTTCATCTTTAGATTTTCAGCTGTAGCCATATGTTGACACATTTGGCAAGTTCATCTTCCCTCCATCATGGGCAATGCAGTAAGTCAACATTTGCCCTAAAGGATGACAGGACTGGAATAAGAGAGCAAGTTGTGGAATTAAAGTACATCCATCATTTTGATAAAACTGGCCTCTGTGCACAAAAAGGAAATCCATCTGCCAATATGTACCTTATGACTGTGTAAGCTTTGCCTTGACTGTAGAGTAATAGTTATACATAATCACATCTTTTTCAGTGGACAGCATCAACTCATGTGACAACGAACTGACCTCAATACGCAGGGGCAAGCACATTCGTCAGAAGAGCTTCCACGCATTGGCGTTTTACACTTAAAATGCATCCATTAATTAAGAGTAGGCCCAGATAAACATAGCCGCAAGAATGAGACACACGCACACACAAAACAATAGGCTCTCATGTGGCTTGCTGGCCACGGTAATGGCTACCAAGAGACCAAGCAGGCTCTGCCTATATACATGCCTTAATGGCAAAAAAGCTGCTCTCTTTAGCTTGCCCATTCATTTTAGCAGTATTGTACTGAGCAGCAAACAGAGACGTGTGTATCGCTTTCCCATGTCACGCTCCATTTCCACTGTCATGGTTTTCATCATATTTCTCCACTGTGCTATGACTGGTAACTTATGTGGCAGCACCTGATGCACACAAAGAAAGAAAACACCAATAATACATTCCTTGTCCTAGAAAATGCTAAAATGTCAAATGACATTCAGGCAAGCACGCACACACACACACACGTGCGCAAAGTAAGCAAAAATAAAAATGTGCTTGAGGACTAAATCATGTATGTTTATTAAGCTGATGTCGCATATGATTTGACTGTAATGTCATACATGGAGTCATTAGGGGAATCCAGGCATGGATGCCAAAATGTCTCCCAAACACGACAATCTCGAATAGGCTGGGAAGAAAAAGTGAAATGTCATTCCCGTTGACCATTTGACTTGTAAATTTCCTGCTCTACGGATGTGTATTTATTGAGGAAATGTTGCTTGGAATGCACATTTTAACTCTAGGGGACATTTTGCACCATATTCCCCCAAAAAAGTTAGAAATGCTTATTCCTGATTCCCATAATTCATATGCCCAAGTATTTCAATCTTAGCCAAAGCAATGTTTGCAATTAGGACTGAAGCAAAAAAGAAAATACAGAGACCAATTCTGATTTGGCTTCTGGTTTTTCCAGCTGCAACAGTGAGAATTCACCCCTTGAGCAAAAAAAGGCAGGATTTTGTTTGACTTGATGGTCACAACATACTGTAACTCCCAAGCTTTCATGCATCATGCTCCAGGTCAGGTACCAGCATTGCACTCATGCCCAATTATGAAGTGGGGTGATTGGAATGAGCTTTGTTTAACTTTCTGTTATTTCAGAAAGCTGACAGCAACAACTCATGACGGGATCGATGGCGGATTACGAGGCTCATGGAGCTGCATAGAGAAGAGGGCTCAGACTGGGGTTGCAACTCTCATTAAAACCCACCCTGATCTCAGCCAAGCCCAGGGAAAGGAGGGGTGAACAAGGCTAGAAAAAGCAGAGGAGGACTGAAAGGTGGTAGAAGAAAAAAAGGGGAAGGCCAGACCTCCCCCCCAACCCCCCTCCAAAAAACCCTTTACGGCGCCCTTTGGACGTGGCCTCTGCTGGACTCTTATAAATGGGTATTGTTCCCTATGAACCACACAGTGACTGCTTACAGTTTCCCATAAAGGAGGACTTTATTCTTGCTCAGGGATGCATTGTGACAGGATAATTTGAATAGCGGAGGTCTTAGCACAAAGCCATAAACATTTACTGGCGGTTGACATGGCGAATGAGGAACGAGCCATGTAACCTATGCAGGACGCTTCTTGACTCCTGATGACGCTCATTCAGTCTACGGAAGGCACAGCGATTATCATCAACATACTGAGAGATGGAGTTTAACAGACAGGGTTGGACAGGCACAGAGAGAATGCAAAATGGTAAATACACAGAAGCAGAGAAAGCTGTATCATATGGGGAAAAGTCTAAGGACACAATCAGGACCACCCCTCTCTAAAACACAGAACACGCACTTCCGTAGGGCCTAATTCTCCACGAGAAGCCACAGTTTGCCGCGAGGTGGCGCATTTGCTCATTTGCGCAATAGATGCGCATGCACTCCTGTGAGCTCAAATTCGCTCAAGGACAAATTCAGGTGAATCAGGTGAAACACAGCTGATTCAAATGATCAGATCATCAGCAAGCTCTGCGGAAGCCTGACATTGAACCTCTTCATTTGAATCAGGTGTGTTGCAACAGGGAGACTTGGAAAACATGCAGGACAGCGGCCCTCCAGGACCTGAGTTTGACACCTATGCCCTAGGCATTACAGTAACCATCAGCAATTTATCTTTTTTTTTTTTTTTAAATCGCTTTTACTGTAAATGTTTAGTGTTAGTAAAGGGTGTCAAATGGCATCGTTGTTGCGGTATGGTCACTTTGTACCTGTGATACATTTGGGATGGGGAGAAATGGATGGGGAGATGCTCCAACCAAAATTAGGGGCCCATTTCGGTCATGGACACAATATTTTCTCCAAATTCTAATCAGTCATTTGCTACCCATCCATTTTCTTACCCAGCATGTTTTGGACAGGAGACTGAATGTATATCTTTGAGTGATTGTAATTAATTTAATAAAACACTGATTTCACTCTCGAACTCTCTGACTATTGGCATCCAGTGGGCCCCTGTGCTGCCCTCGAATTCCCTTAACTCGTCATCTTCCATTGACATTTTGAACAATTTGCATCCTTCTATCCTGGTGAGAACAGAGGAATTCCATTTTCAGTTCCAGCTTAACTATATACCAGTGAACAATTAATGTAAGGTCCACAAAGATTGGGTGCAAATGAATTTGGGTGCCCTGACCTCAGCCCTGCAAAATCTTGCAGAGTTTTTTCTATACAAACTTGATAGAGACTTCATTTTAAATAGCATGGCCACCTTTGCAAATGCATATATGCTTTTATCTTGTATTTAATATTTTATATTTCATTCTGTACTGTGTACAGTTCATTTTTTAATTAATATTTGTGCATGCAAATACTTTTTGTTTTTCTACTTTCTTCCTTTCAAAATTGTGCTGCTGTAAATTGTGAATTTCTCCATTGTGAGACAAATAAAGGTTTTCTTGTCTTATCGTATCTTATTTTTGTACTTCATAGGTACCACTGGGACACGGGGCCTAGTACTGCTTCGGATCCTTGATACGTGACCCTGAGCTCTTGGGAACTTATAGTGCATGTACAAACAAATGCCTTGGAGTCCTGTCATGAACCCAAAGGTGTACCTTAGCATATACATCTTGAGTGGCAGAAATACATTGTTAAACTCCTCGAGGCCTATTTCTGACAGTGTTGGTGTAACGGCCGGGAGTGCCAATACTTCTGTCCATATTACGTGGCGATAAAGATTGATAGGTCGTGAGAGAAGAGTGATGCAGGTTTTCAACGTCCCCTTCGGCTCAGTCCACAATGAAATGGAGGTGTCTTGTTTTTTATGTTTGATCACAGGAGTCGACCAGCGGATCAGACTCGTGGGAGCAGCCAAACATGAGGCTGAATTCCATTAGATGGTAATCAGAGATGGTCATTTTCAGTCAGCCGTTGAACTCCAAAGGCAAACGATCACCTCGACTTTCCATTTAATGCGATTTTCACGATGGCATGCGTGCTTCTATTCCTTGCCGCACTGTTTCATTGCATGTTTTTTAAGTCCTCGCATTCCTCCAGAGTGATAGCAGTAATAATATCAGGTGATGAGAAGAGTCAGAATAATTGGGATGTTAGCGGCCAGATTTCAGTGCACTGTGTGCCGTCTCTGTGGAAAAAGTCGCATTGGCGCTTCTTATATCGCACTTCCACCTGGCCACGTGACCTTCACTCCTTGCTCATATTGTTACAAAGCCGCTGTTTTCCTCCTGACTCACTTGACATTCTTGTCGTTCTCCAAAATGTTCCCAGCGTAACCAGTGATTAACAATTATGCCAGTGCATCTAATTAATGCTGGCTAATTATGAGGCGCTGATGTTGATGGCGAACGGGGGGTTAGGACAGGGAAATTGCAACACCTGAAACAATCACTGGAGAGGAGGAAGCTGCAAAGAGAGAACAGAAGGAAAAATATAACAGTGCTGGGAGTGGGTGTTTCGTTTTGCTCCGAAATGACTGCAGGAGCATAGTTTAACTCCATCAAATTAAGGACAACACGAACATGAGATGAAAGCGTGCTTGTTTCATATTTTGTCCAAAAAAAAAAAATAGATTTTCCTCACTTTTCAAGGAGAGGGGAATTACGCTGGAACCACACAAGCGCTCTGATAGGAGGACTCCAGTCGTAATTCTTTCTGTAAAATGCAAACACGCTTGAAACAAATTTCCTGTTCATTTGCGGATGACTGATAAACAACTACATATACCCTGCAGAAGACACACATCAAAACTCTTAATTTATATAATGACATGAACTAGTGGTAGCTCTCTTCCTTAACTTATTTACATCATATTTACAACCCCCAGAAGAAACGCACCATGGCCCGAATTCTCCACCCGCAAGGCTTCTTCTTCAGGAAAATAGCAAAGAAAAACGACCTCTCTCTCGGGCTTATAATGAGGCCGCGTGGAGCATTCATTTGCATAGTCAGTGTCTGCAGCCCTCTACAGTACGTTGGAGCTTTATGTTTAGAGATATTTTTATTCCTACGTTCATTTTGTAAGGGCTCCACAATAACGGCCAAGGAAGCAAACATGTCACGTATTAGAGCAACATGATTTTTGCATCCTATTCAAATGAGAACATCTAAAAACAGCAAAAGAAAAAAAAACAGAGGAGGCAGCAGAATTACTAAGAGAATAGTAATTAGAGTCAGAGGAGGTTTGTGATTTAGTGTGTTTATGGTTCTTGTCTTCCTTTGCAGAGCAGAGATAGGCGGCTGTGCAGCTCTGAGCAGTGACATTGCACGCTCCTGGTTTTCCAAACGCATTAAATAGATGATTGACAATGACTGGAACTGCGCGATGCCCGAGGCAAAATACTGGGGCTGAGGCTTCCTTTTTGTAGACCTGCTGTTTGTCTGCTGGGTTCAATTCACGTAGAGGTTTACAACGGCATATTTGTTTGTCAAAACATGGTAAAGGCATGGCAATCGCTTTTCCTCCTTAAAGGCAGCTCCGTATGCCGTGCTTCTCGATTGTCAGAGCTGCCAACAATGGCCTCATCAAACACACTTAGAGCAGCAGCAGGGGATGCCAGGGCCGATAAGCCTGTCTTCAGTGTTGCTTGTCAATATGATGTTGAGGATGAGAGGGCTATGTTTATCAATGTCAAAGCAGCAATTTGTGGTTGAGACGTTGGACTCAATACTGCGACCGGCAGGCCTCAGCTTGAGTGGATTCCCATTTATTTTACAAGTCCTTTTTTTAGTGTCAAGGTAGGACGCATCAAGTTTGATGGGAAACTTAAATAGAAAATCAATAGAGCGGCATTTTTATTCCAGAAGTTGCTCTGTCAATATTCAACATCATTCATCCTCGCGTCAATTTTTTATCAACTTCCATTAGCCTTGAATGGATTTCTCACCCTGTTAACATTGAATACAAATGCACAAAATAACATGGAGTTTTGGGGCGGTTTGAGATCAGATTCAAATATGCAACGGATTCCACTCTGTGAAGTCCTCCTGACTCAAAGTCCATTAAGTTGAAGAGGGCTTTGCAAAGTCTAACCAAAACGGGAGCAAGAGTTGCATATTAAACTTGTCATTTTCATAAATATCACTTATGTTAACTGCGGAATACAAATGTCTTTTCGAGAACAGGAAAAAGCTTAACTGCACACTTACAGTTGCAGTCTTCAGACGTAACTAAGTGTCCTGTTAATTAGTTTCTACCGTGCAGGGAGAGCTGTGAATGAGAGAAAAAGGTCATGAGCCCTCTTTTTAAATTCATCTCGCAAGCATCTTCAAGGGGAGCCAGATGTGGTTGTCAGAGAGCAATAGATGAAAAATTCTCTTCATATCATTCCTGCTCTAAAGAATTTGATTACAATCACCGTGGCATGGGGCTGACAATTTCGCTGCGCTTTTTATCGCGGCCAATAAGCACCAACACACCTCATCACGTACGGTGCCGCACATTTCATTTCTTGTAAATGATGTAATCGACATGCCCAGTGCAGTAAATATTGCTATTGTTATTAAAGCCAATCAGGCCACAACAACATAAATCGATGAGAGACAACAGCCGGAAGCTCACGCACTGTTCTACTAAATTAGCCATGTAGCAATTACATTTTTTTTCTCCCCTTGTGTGACCTTTTATTAAAGTCGCCAGTGGGTGGTAGAGCACTTCATGCATGCTCAGTGTTCATTACCATTGGCCTATGCAAGGTTTCCAAGTCATCAGTGCAAATGTGTTTACCGTGTGTAATTTCGTGTGCACATGCATACATTTATGAGATGGATTTAGAGTAAGTTGGCAAAGCGAGACTGAGGAGGGCGTGTGGAAGTGGAGCAGTTAAACGCCGTGTTACTTGATGCCATTAAGGATGGGGCCAACACAAATGATTTTGCAGCCATTTTCTGTTTACAATCTATCAGTTCTCTCACGACTGACAAAAGTACCTCTTACTCTGCAAACGTTGCCTTGACTGACAGCTATTCTTTTCCCAAAATGAAATAATGTGATCCGTAACATTTGCCATTTTCATCACTCTTCGTCCCGGACTGCATGCTTATTTGTGTGTGTGTGTGTGTGTATGTATATATATATATATATATATATATATATATATATATATACTGTATATACATGTAGTTTAACACTTTCAGGGACAGCGGTTACTACAGTGGACAGCTTATCATGTTATCAGGTTACTGGGTGCACGAAAGGGTTACTAGAAACCATTTTATGGTGTTCTTGTGCCTCGTTTTCATTCTCTGCACCAGCTTAAAGTGCATAACCGCAGTGTATCAAAACAAAACAAATTGTCTTTAATCCCTTCGCGTGGCATTTACAAGGATCATTATGGTTACTTTTGAAGACTTTATGCAAAATGATGAGGTAGGTAAAGTAGCCTCTTAGGGGAACTCGTGGTAATTGACCTTGCTGTCTTGAGCCTCGTCAGCAGGCAATAAAGACTGGTTAAATGTTAAGGCAGAAACTAAAGGGCTTGAAGGGCTACACGTACACTGCATTAATGAAATAAAAGGGCTTGGCTTATTTCATATTACGTGTGGAACCAAGGTCATTACTCTCAGTTGGGTGCCTTAAATTTAAATGTGTACATTTGCAGACGCAGAAGCAGACAGACTGGTGTGTAGCCATGTGCACGTGCGCCCAAGTGAAAAACTCGAAAGGGGTGGGACGTTTTACGTGCCAGTGGGAAAATTCCTATTGAAAAGATTACCAGTTGAAAAATGAAGCAAACAAGCAGGTATATGAGGTTTCTGTTTAATAATGCAGTTATACCAGAGCAGTGACTGCAACTAAAATTAGAAATGACATGACAAGGCACTCGAATGAAAGAATGTTTCTCATTGGTTGAATCTGGTAGGGTGATGTTGCGTGTCATACGATTCTTCTTGCTATTTTATTTAAACGTGATCAAAGCTTGCACCATAAAAATGTCAATTTATGGTTGTCACGAGCATTAATGACAGACTGGACGTAAATGGGAAATGTGTTACCAGCCAATCATGCACACTGTGTGTTTGATATATGACATTAAGCGTCTTTGGAATCAATTATTTGTGCATTCCACTTCAAATTGAGCAATTTGCACTATATTCATCCTGCGGTCAAAATTTCTCGGCATGTGACAGAAAGTGAGTATTTGATTGGGCTAATTAAGAATTCATTTTCTCATCTGTTTGGAGAAGGTCACACTCAACAAGTCAGAATGAGAAGATGCACATGTCAATGCCACCTTCCCTAGAAACACACAGAACCATCTGAAGCTATTAAAAGCGTGCCCGGCCTACTACGTCCTTCTGTAGTGGTCATTGATTAATTTCCAGCACCTTTGAGGCATCTCACTGATGGGCTTGCGTTATTGTGCACCACCAGGTCTTAATGTGGTCTGAGCAAATGGGCAGAGCCAGCACGAGAGACACCTGCAAGATCACCCAGGTGAACCTGATCAGACAAAGAAAGGTTTGGAGCTTTATGTTACCACATGTTTTATTTGATTCAGTGCTCTAGAAATACTTTTCGAAAGCTCCTCGAGCAACAATGTTTATGAGTGTGTAGTCAATTTTGTCAAGATTTGCATGAGGGTAGCGGTTGGAGGACCCCAAAAAGCAGGGTGGACGAACCAAAATGTATTTAACAAAAAAGCAAACAGGAGCACACTGGACACAACTAACTGAAGTACTCAATTTAAGTCCTGAAATACACAAGAAACCAAAGTAGGGGGAAAAAAAACCCCAACCAAACAATCCCCCCTCCACTAAGACAGAAAACAAAACACAGACACTCACAATGATCCAACAAAGACTGACAGAACTCAGGGAACTAAATACAAGCAAAGTGATGACACAATGAGAAACACCTGGACAAGACACAAAGGGTTGAGCGAGATGATTGGTTAAACACAAGGGACGCGGATGACGAGAACAGGTAGAGACAAAAAAGGGCACATGAGGGAACAAAACCAAATGTAATCGAAACAAAAATCTAACAAATTTGCTTCTAAAACTCGTCTTCAAGACATGTATTTTTGTTCAAGCCCATATACCTCCTTCATTAAGTCTGTTTGGAGTAATGTTGGAAAACTCAAGACCAGTCAAGACCATATTTTGAAGGTCTTGGTCTTGTATGGGACTTGACTCCAACATGTATTGTGGCTCAAATCCAGTGCAAAGAGAAGTCTAATTCTCCGCATGGGTGGAGTGTTCTTTCTTTTGATATTTCCATAGACAATTGGCAAATGGGAGTTTGTGCTGTTGTGGGAGTGAACACGGCTGACTCGATTCCCTGCCAGTTGAAGCGGCTCCCCTTAGTCCCTTTAAAATCAGTGCAGGTAAGGCGCACCATCTACATGCCTGATTTTAAAAATATATTAAAGATGATGATAATAATAATTATTATTATATAATTATAATTATTATTATTATAATATTGTAATATTATTATTATAATACCAATCAATTGATTCCGAAAGTGATTCAGAGGCTTCAATGCTGGCTTTTCTCAAATGTATAATTAAATACAACGGCATCCACCACACAAAACCGCAGAGTGCAGAATCTGTCTGCCTGTGCTTTGATTCAATCCCCCAAAATCACGTTACAGCACCCGTGCAACAACTTACACCAGCTTTTAATTGGTCTAAGGCAGGGGTGTCCAAGGTCGGTCCTCAAGGGCCGCTGTCCTGCCTGTTTTCCAGCTCTCCCAGGAGCAACACACCTGATTCAAATAATCAGGATTGTTCTAATGCTGCTTCAGAGCTGGCTGATGACATTATTGGCTGGCTGACATCTGAATCAGGTGTGTTGCAGCCCAGAGAGATGGAAAACAGGCAGGACAGTGGCCCTCCAGGACCGGAGCTGGACATGCCTGGTCTAAGGTCTAGGCTACTTTCTGTCACCAAATTGTCAAGTGTGCCAGGGGGCGTGTAATAGGGAGTCTGCCAAATTCCCAAACAAGGTTTGAGAATTTTTCATTAAGTCCCGTTGAGATCAGTGCCGATGTGCTTTTCTTCAACTTCATGAATGTAATAATAAGAAAAAGCACTTGGTAAAAAAACAAATACTTTTAATGTATAGGTTTCTAAACCCCGCTGCCACCTTTGTAATGACTGCAACCTTTTGTAGGTTTGTGATAAGGGGGGGAAAAGGTGGATTACAACCTGAACCGGTCGCCAGCACACATATAGAGATGAACAACCATTTGCACTAACATTAACACCGTCAATGAGTGGGAACTGAACCAACAGCATCAGCGACCTCGCTGTCAAATTATTCAAGAGAAAGTTACAACTTGAGAGAGAATACTGTCTAAGTGGCAAACCTTGTCATGGTTTTTAAGAAAAAATAATTTTATGGTCTAGGCCTTCTCTCGGTCTCTGCTTTTGTTAATCTTAGTCTTGTCTTGGTCTCAGTAATATTTGGTCTCTGTCAAGTGGGGCTCCATATCCATAGACAGCGCAGCTGCACTCAAGCATAAAAACTGTCATATCCTGAGTATCATGCCGACGCAAGCCTCGCTGCCCTTTTTTGGGCAACTCTGTGTGCCATGTTGTGCATTCCGGTGAACGGAGGACATTTGCTTCAAAAATAAAGAAATGAAATATGTTTTGCACTTGCGAATAAATTTGCAGCTATACTGTACTAAAGACACAGAGACATAGTCGACACATGTAGATGTGGATGACACTGTCACATGTGAGCACGTTTATGAATCATCTATTTCATAACCAAGTCATGTAAACACAACTACTATATCGTCTTATTTATAATCAATAGCTGTGCTATTGCTGACCATGTGAACATAGTGAATGTTTATTGAGGCAGTAAACCTAGTACATAAATCATTTCAAAAGCATGCCCACACCTGGCTTTATGGCAACCACAGGGTGAATTCATATTTTTTTATTTGAGGATTGCTTTCAATAGCAATGGACATTTGCGGTGATCAAGGTGGTTCACATTTTCAACGCAGATAAGACAAAACAATTTGTATTGTTTATTTAATGATTGGATTTACACTTCTCTAGATGCTTTGCATTTTGTTGTTACAGATAGTGGCGTCTTGTGTTATGGAGGCTATGTAATGGTACATTAATCAACGATCATCTTGTTTGGACCATGCTCATAGCACTTAATGGCAACCACAGAGTGAAATCGACGTTTATTTTATATAAGTGTGGTCGTTGACTGGTTGGTACATCTGTCTCATATTGCAGAGGTGCAGAGTTCAATTCCGGATCCGGCCTTACTGTGTGGAGTTTGCATGTTCTCCGTGTGCTTGCGTGGGGTTTCTCCAGGTACTCCGATTTCCTTCCACATTCCAAAAACATACATGGCAGGTAGAGTGGGCACTCCAAATTGTCCCGAGGCGTGATTGTGACCGTGAATGGTTTTGTCTACCAGTGCCCTGCGATTGGCTGGCAACCAGTTCGGAGTGTACTCCACCTACTGCCCGAAGACAGCTAGGATAGGCTCCGGCATGCTCGGGGCCCTTGTGTGGATGAGTGGATTAGAAAATGGTTGGATATATAATTTGGAAGATCTACGTGTGTGTGTGTGTGTGTGTGTGTGTGTGTGTGTGTGTGTGTGTGTGCATGAGGGTGGATTGGTAGACATACAGTAGCCTTTAAAAAGTGACTTAAAGTATTCACTCATCAGTGTCTGTTGAGTTTTATTTGAAAAATGTTCATTAAATAGAATTGGGGGGAAAATATACACCAGCTAACAAAGACAGAACACTGAACTTGTTTCCATTAAGTTAAACCAATTTGCCTAAAAGACCTTTGTCCAAATTGTTGAAGGTATGGTGGAAGAAAAAAATCGAAACCTTGCTCCAGCTATCATTGCCTAATAAAACACTGCTACAGACTAGCGAGGCTGTCCACAAAAGGTCTTTGTTGAGTTAGAGCTCCTGTGTTCGGTAAAATATAACAAGGCAAAGGGAAAATGACAGTTCATTTAGTCAGTCTGAGGACTCATGAAAAGTCACGCTACAATATGCACATATCTGGCAAAAGCACAAAGTCTGAGTCGTGACATTGATTTACCCGCACCTGCTTTGAAAAGACTGAAAAACAGAATAGCTTTGAAATCTTTTTTCAATGTATTTTTTCCCTATCTATTCCAGTTAATATTGACATTTTTAAATGAAAATTTGACTTGCTTTGTGGTTTTGTAAATATATTTTCATTGACACAATCAAAAGGGAGGAATTTGGCTATGTAAACAACCCACTATATATTATGTGTGCCAGGGGTGCAGATGGGATTTTGGAATTGGAGGGGTTTGGGAGGGTACAGGGACCAAGTTTATAACATGTAATCTATCCATCTATCCATCTATCTATCTATCTATCTATCTATCTATCTATCTATTGAAGATATCACCTATGTTATATGTTTAGCTTAAAACTTTGTATCATAGACAGGTCGACCTTGACTATTAGGTCTCTGTCCTGAACATCCGCTACTTCAAACAAAGAATGTAGTTTGAAGCTGGGGTCCTATCTCCCCTTGAGTGATTAACAGCCCTCCAAGAGTTTTCTTTTGCGTCTCCCACCTTGGGAAAGTTCCTGAAGGCTGTCAAGGTCCCTAGAGGAGGAACTCTTGTCTCGAGATATGGTCTGTACTTTGTCAGAATGCCAAGATTGAACTACATTGACCTTTCTTTGTTTCTGATTTTTACATAAGGGGAAGGACTGCCCGCCCCTAAATTAATATAATTAACATACTATGCCTATATGTACGTGTGACTGTAGTTGCTCGGGGCTTCCTGATGAAATCTGAGACTCACAGGAGCCCGAATCGATTCGTGTTGTGCCCTGAACGTTCAGTAAAACATCTTGCAAGAACTTCTCCATTTCCAGCCTCTGACTTTTGCACATCAACTCAGCCCGAATCAAACGAACACGCGGAGGACCTGGGGAAGTGGAGAACGGTCAAGGGATCCCGCCGTGTCGACAACAACACACTTCCCCCTGTTTGATCATCCTCCAACACTATCTATCTATCTATCTATCTATCTATCTATCTATCTATCTATCTATCTATCTATCTATCTATCTATCTATCTATCTATCTATCTATCTATCTATCTATCTATCTGTCTGTCTGTCTGTCTGTCTGTGTAGCTAGCTAGCTAGCTAGCTACTTAACTACCAAGTTAAGTCCTAAATCCTTATACAGCAGCACTTGGGTTTTAGTGCCATGTAGTAGTGCCATTTGAAATTGGTAATTTCATCAATATGTGAAACTTGCTTTTTTACATCAAATGATCTAATGCTACCTTATGGGATTTATAAGGTTATTTGATAGTATATGAGCCTCAAATACTGTCACACCATGAAAATTACATTTTAAAAAATAAGAAGTGTTTGGATTTTGCATACATCGTAATACCTTGTTATGAACATTTTTATCACAAAACATTAATTGAGATACTATTAAACTGACTACATAAAAAATAAAACAATCTTTTAGATGTCACTTCCTATTGAGAGATCGCTGTCCCAACCTCTTCATCCTAAATTTTAATTCATATTAATAACATTTAGATGATATTTGCAAATTTTCTAAATATTGTATTTTAATAAATATTTTTGAATGCTTATAAATATATGGTGAGTGTCAGCGCGAATGGCTGTTCATCTCTGCGATTGGCTGGCAACCATTTCAGTGTGTACAGCTCAAAGACACCTTGTATAGGCTCCAGCACTCCCGCGACCCTCGGGAGGATACGCAGATTCAAAAATGGATGGCCGGATGTACAGCGAGCATGGTAAAACAAATCCCAATCAATGTTTCTTCATACTCCTTCTCGACTTAGTAAAACAAAGAAGAAATTGTTTTCCAAAGTGTTTGTCCTTGCAGTGAAGGGTTGTCCTTATTCAGTATCTCTTTGAAAAGTTGAAGTCAATAAAACTTAAGAAGTTTCACTCAGCCTGCAATACGTTTTATTGGGTTGCAATCCTTGTAAGATGTGTTCAATTAAACCTAATTATATACAGTAATTGTCTTAGGTTTTAGTCCTGCCCATTTCACTTTTTCACAAACAGCACATCTCATTGGTCTTGTAAATACAGGTATTACATTGCAGTGTTGTGCTCAAGACCACACTATCTGAGACAAAGACTTGTCCAATATCATAACTCACAGAGACCAAGACAAGACCAAGACCTTTGGGAGGCTGAGGCAAGACCAAAACCTTCAGAATTGAGACCTCGAGACCAATGCCGGTCTCAAGTATTACAACACGACATGCATGCAACCCTGAGAACAGACCACATGTGTCATCTGAGAGGCATATCAGCATGGTTTCAGGAAAGTGAAAATTACAGCAATACATTCAGGTGTCCCCCTCAGTCGTGCACACCTCTTGAGGGGTGCTGCAGAGAAGGCAAAGTGGATGTGACAGATTTAGATTAAATGCCAAAGACTGAGTGTTTCTCACACACACGACAGCCTTCTAGACAGGAGCCTAATTTGGCACTTCCATGCCCTGCCATTGGCCCTTTCAACAAAATGCTGCATCCAAAACATTTCTGGCATTGTATTAACCCCTACAATTCTACATGAGTCATCAAAATCACACATTCAGCACATGGTTGGACGTACTAAAAGCCACTTATTAGTGGCTAGCTCCAAGTAAACACAGAATGTATTGCACAAGCACAACATTTCACAAATAGCGACTGAGAAATTGTATATATATATATATATATATACACAGAGAGAGAGAGAGAGAGAGAGAGAGAGAGAGAGAGAGAGAGAGAGAGAGAGAGAGAGAATTTGAAACTAAATTTGGGCATGAGCTCCACCAACAGGGTGTTTGAACAATATATTTGTTCATGTTTACCTTCTTTGGCCCTTCTTCTTTTGCTATAGTTTGGGAACAAACGCGATCTCTTAGAATTTTCCCGTCTGTTGCCACATTTCTTTAAAAATATATCTGTTGGCATCTTCAAGAGAAGGTCAGCTTGTTGTTAGGCACAACACATGACAATATCATCATTCTTGTTGATAGAGTTTCATTCAGTGATACAATAAAGTCCAGTACAGGGTATAATTCATTCTTTATATTGTCACTTATATCGGCCTGTATGATGCCCTCCGCATATACATTCTAGACAGGTAATAATTCTGATTAAAGAGAACGTGGGCTAATGTGCAATAATAAAAAGTATTATTTGCAGAGATCAATATGTTTTATCACAGCAGTAAAGTACAATGAATGAAAAGTGCTGGAAGCCCGCAATAAATTTTGATGTGTTGTGATATCGAACACGTTGTGACAACATACTGCTTCCCGGGGCTGTAAAACATCTTCCAACAGGCTGTTGAACATCCGCACGCTACATTGTTCCACACATTGACTGCCATACATCAAGCCTGAGCCACAGCTAAGCACAAGCTAAGTGTATGAGGGATTACATGGCAGAGGCAAAATAAAATACGTATTCGTCGGTAGAGCTTGTGCAAATAAACCGTCTGAAACATAAAATTATGTTTGTAGCAGAGAAAGTACAATCAATCTCTCAATTAAAGTAGGCTGACAGTGACATGAATCTGTTTGACTGATGGATGGATCAAATCTTCTGAGGTCTTACACTTAAGGCACAGTCTAGCTGGGTGACATTGAACAAGACGGACAACAATGAACAAACCCATGTAATATTTTAGGGGTGTCCAAAGCCAGGCACACGCACTAATTCTTCACATCTCGGGCCCTATTGTAACATTGAGAGTTGCACGTGTGCGCCGCATAAAAACTGGAAAATCTTAATTTTCATGCCAGAGCAAGCAAAATTGACCATTTTGTAATTTGACCGCATTCTGCCTCACTGGGCTTTCTAGCACACCAAGGGCGTTTTTCTATTCCATGCCACCGACGCACTGGATAATTCGGTGACAGAAAGTAGACTAGACTTTAGTATAGGGGTCCCCAACCGCCGGGCCGGTCCGGTACCGGTCCTCGGGGCATTTGGTACCGGGCCGCACAATAAGAACTTACATTAATTCTGTCGTATTTATTTTGGAATACGAAAGATATTTTATTTTGAAAAATTACCGGATTCTCCGTTACATCCGGCTGTGTCACTTGACACACGTCAAACCACGCTTCTCCGTCACGTGACTGATTACGCTAAAAACAAAACACCAGAGCTTGCTAAATGAGTAAAATAAACTGCTGGAGATCGCAAATGACGGCGGCCTCAAAAGTACGTTCGAGACAACAACTCTGCCGGTGTTCTGGATTCAAGTTATGGCTGAACACTCTGAGATCGCCACAATAGCACTGTTGCGATTTCCGACATGCTACATGTGTGAGGCGGGGGTTTTGTGCAGCAACGGCGACTAAAACAAAATGACGAAGTAGACTCGACATGAAGCACACACTTCAGGTGTCATTGTCTCCTATTACTCCGAGATGGGACCGCCCGCTTGCAGAACATCAAGCTCAGCGCTCGCACTGATTCAGCTTTGTGGTGAGTTGAGATTTTCATGCACTTTGAATATGTGTTGTATCGTATTTTGAAGGCATTAAGACCGTAGCGATCAGAGTGTTGCGGCCAAATTGGACGCTCCTCGTGTTTATCTCGAAAACCCCCCAGTGTTCATGCAGCTCTTAGCATATTATTTTGTAGTATTTATCCGCCAAACCTGAAATGCCGGTCCGTGAAAATATTGTCTGAGATAAACCGGTCCGTGGGGCAAAAAAGGTTGGGGACCCCTGCTTTAGAACATGTGAAACCAGGTCTAAGTTGTGGTGCAGGTGGTGTAAGTGGAGATCTTTTTGACGTTCCTAAAGGCTATGTCCCTGCTGAGTGGGGAAGGTTTGCAAGTGTGTGCACATGTAGCGAATGTTGTTTTTTTGTCACCAAAGATTTTAATAGTTCAACGTTCAAAATGTGATGGCAACAAGGAAAACTGTTTTGCAACTGCTTGCAACATTGAACAAAACCTGACAAAAAACAACACTCGCTCGGCACACACACACTTGTAAACCTTTGCCGCTCAGTGAGATATGGGCTAAATAAAGAAACTTTGCTCGCGCCGATCCCCTGCATGGACTCCAATGAGTCTGTTATGTTTCTGCCATGTATGTGCACTGAATTTAAAGGGAATGAGTGGAGCCATTTTGGCAGGGAAACAAGTCATGTGCTCAGTCCCACAATGGCTTAAATGCTCATTTCTAATCGCGCCCATCTATGAAAATGCCAAAAGAAATGAAGCGCCTCCCATGCGCACAGACTGCACTTTTCACACTTGTGAAAATATTGGCCCGCTAACTTAATTTTTATAAATGTAAGCCCATCCATAATTAGAACAAAACAATCGGTGCGCTTACTTTCATAGTGTTTGTGTACCTAACACGACCCACATCGCACATCACATATATTAGCATGTCTTCTCCCCAAACTAGATGTCTGCCATACTATCAAAACTGACCTGTGAGTGACAGCGCTGTTATACAGGGGATCTAAACTGCCGAAGAATAGGAAATAAGTTGAAAGGATAGAAGCAGTAATAGTCGTAGCAAAAGTAGACAAATGAATGAAATAAGCAATGCAAACTGTTATCTTAACATTACCACTTGCACCTCCATTTGTCAGGTCACTAACAGTGCGAGCTTCCAGTCACTTTCTAATAGGCTTTCGGAAACAGAAGGTTCAATTCACATTAATGGAGTCTGTTGATTGACCGACACACATAAAGATTTACAACCGAAAACATTTAACAGGTTTAACGTTCGTGATCGCTGGCACCATCTTCTTTTTTTTCCTTGCCAAAACATATTGGCAAAAAAAAAAATACTCTGATCACATCTACTACCGCTGCATAGTCAGTGAAGATAGTGTTTTTGAGGCATCTGATAATTGGTCCCTTGCTGACTTTGATCAGAAGTGGGGTGTCGAGGTCAACTTTGGCGTGATTATCGGTATGTGTGATCACCCCTTAACCAGCACAATCAGGAAACTTTCCCAGACCCTCCTTCTGTCCTAGACAAGCCGAGTTGTGGGGCCACTTTTGGGAAGCTCAGGGTATTTAAGAATGTTATCTCTAATGCACAGATGTCTTAAAGGTCCCTGTGGAACAGGGCTGCAATTTCCCCTCCTAATTAAAAATTAATTAAATCGGCGGTGGCTCTAGTCAGGCAGAAAGCTGAAGGCCGCAACAGCCGCCGCAGGAAACGCAATCATTTATTCAACTCAATTACAACAAGCCACATCCGGCTCCTCTGCCACCGATGTCACCTGGAGAGTCTGGGCGGTCTCTAGCCAGTAAGCGGCACGGTCCACTTAAGTGTACAATGGCCAGAAAACTTGATGCTGCTTGTGATGCCAAACACATCTCACTCTTGTGATGAATACATATACAGTTATAGAGACATCCTCTGTCACCCGTTTCCCCTCCCTCATCCCCAAGGGACTGATTTGGGGTGATTGATCAGAGATTGCGACAAGGATCAATACTGCTTTCGCCTCTCCCTCGGTATGACCAAGAGACTTAGCGATTGCCCACTCTGCCGTCCAATTATTCGGCAATGGAATACTGGAACCGACCCAAGACTATTAACACACTGGGAAAAGCAGGTAAGACTGTTAATTGTTTGATTGTACTTTCAACTGTAACTAAATTAATCATGTATTGTCTTGTTGAGTCAGTTATGGCACGTCATCCTTTGAAATTATGCAGCAGCTGTGAACCTTGACCTTCTCGCATATTAACTTCTCTCCTGTATTGACAGTCTGGGAATTTAAGCCCACAAAGAGATTATACTAATTGTCATTTGGTCTGAATGCAAATGTGAGCTAAATGCCTTCGGAGTACAGTAAATGAATTCTGCTATGAACTGTTCATTAGTTAAAGTCAACACTCCTTTTCCAAAGGTACATTCACATTATACCTCATCTCCTTTCAAGGACTAAGTAAAATCACGTGACATAGATTACTCTCACTTAGCCAAAGAGAAAAAGTAAGAGATGTTTAGCTTTCTCAAATCGCAAAGTGCCCATAACTGTGCTATAAACAGTAGAAGCGTGAAAGGAGGCATATTATTTTGGTTAGGTTTCTTTTGCATTTTAAACAAATTCCCATGTGTCTTCATCAAATCTCCCAAGGATCGCACCTTTTTTTTTGTTTTTTTTTTGCTTCTCTTTCTTGTAAGTGAGGCAGCCCTCATCGAGCCTACACTGCTGGGCCTGAGTTAAATCTGGATTGCGTTACCATGACAAAATGGGTGGAGCTAGGGCGGCTGCATTTTAAAAAACAAACAAACCAAAAAAACCCTACAAAGTAGTGCAACGTACACACAAACTCAACAAGACAGCATTGATCCTTGCGAGTGAGTGACACTTGTCAATTAGCATGTAGCCTTTGTAGGAGGAGCAGGAAAAACATCACTCAACGCAATTACCGCATCTGACTACCCCCAAATTGCCGTTTACTTCACCAACCGCACAAGTGCCACCTATCTGGAGATAATGCTGTTCGTTCACGCTAGTCTGTGCTTTGAACACAACTCAATTCAACTCTGTTTACTTTTTGAATCTGCTTCAGTGTGTGATCCCTGCATGTCCAGACGAAAAAAGAAGAGTGCTTGTTACATGTTACTTGTTACCTTTTGAAGTCAAGATGGCGCCCGAGTAGGCAGCCGTCGGCAAGTGATCTCATGAGCCTTGCTTTTTTTGTTTTGTTTTGCCACTTTGTGTTTGTTGTTACGTCGTGTGGACCTGATGTGGACTTTTTTCAGCATTTTTTGGCCACGACATTCATCAAGGAGGAAACTCTGTGCTTGGTGGTTCGCCTTCTCGGCAGCATGGGTATACCAGCACAGTTTTTGACTGGGAGGAATGTCGGCGCCATTTGACCGTTGTTGCTGAACAGTCCCGGGGTGCTTGTGTCTTGCGCCTGTAATGGGCAGCATTTTTCACAGCCCCGCTTTGTTCAGCGGAGAGATCGGTGCTGTTGAACGGTCTGCGGCTGGATGGATGTAAGGCTTGAGGAGCCGACGATGAGAAGAAAGGAGCGTTAGCGCGGAGCGCAGATGCGGATGTGGAACTGGGAGTCGCGGCTTGGAATTGAAGTGGATTTACATGGGACAGGAGATGTGAGCCAATCTCTTTTTCGTCAATGGACGCTACAGCTTCGTGTTTGCTTTCAAAACTTGTAGCAGACGTGTGCACATTTTCAGCATGACGTCTCTGATCCACTGGTGAAAGGACACTTTGATCCTCTCCTCTTTCATCTATAACTGCTTCAGACAACAAAGTGTATGCAGAAAAGTGGTGAAGATTGCACGACTGTCTGTGTCTGTTGTGTTGTGTTATTTTTGTTATTTTGACTTCAAAATGGCGCCGCGTGAGTGGCTGCCTTTCCAGCAGCCCCTATATTTTGTTGTTCTACTTCTTCCTTTCATAACTTTGCTGCTGTGAATCGGGAATGTCTCCATTGCGAGACGAATAAAGGTTTTCTTATGTCTTACTGCTGGTTATTAAATAATACCCTCTTTCGAAACAGCAGTGTCGGAAGTGAAGAATATCTCTCTTCGAGACAAATGTTAAAAACCGGCAGATAACAATTTACTTGTTTGTTTGATTTTACACTTAATGAATTAGCATTTTTTGCAAATAAAAAATAATCTAAAATAAATAAAATCTAAAATAATTTTTAGAAAAGCAGTTAAAAGATTCACTTTCCATAATATGTCCCCTTAGAGGTCAAACATAGTGACTTTGGGGGAATTCCCAAGAACAAAACAATTACCTAAAAGTACAAAAGATAATGAAAACAAAAAGCTATTTTCTTTCATTTATGCCATGATTAGGTAGGAAATATTTGGACAACAGAGAGAGTGGCTATGATTTCCCTTTGATATACCGTACCACCACAATGGAATGAAATAGAACAAATCAAATATAAATCTGTCCAAGAACATCTGAACTGTATTCATACTTCCTGTTTATCGAAGTTGTGGAATATCATCCTTGTGAGTGGCAAGAACTTATTCTAACCTTTTCTAGACAAACTCCTAAATTCAAGCAGCAGCCTCGCTGTGTCAGGCTCATCGCATCATCTCTCTGTTTCACTGCTCATTGGCTTGTTTGATTATTAATTAGCCTCAAGTGAAGTCATCATTTTTTGGACATACATTTGTATGTGCGAATTAGTCGTGCTACATTGAGAGTCACTGAGATGTCAGTAACCGTGCGTGTCAGTGTGATGCTCAGCGCCCTTTCTCATTATCCCAAAAACGACATTATTCTCCCCCAGTGATTGATGCTCTTTTCAGATTTTCCCTCTTACGCTCACTTTTCACACCGAGACAGCCTGCGAGCATAAACAACTACACCAGGTACAGCGCAAACTCATGCAACTTATCTCTACGAGGCAAAACCCAAACCTCCAACAGATATGCCACTGATTCAAAATTCCCAATGGTGTAATGCAATATGTTCAAGCTTTGGAGAAGAGAAAGCGGCGCTCCACTGGGAGTCTTAGCGTTGGAATCTTTCTGTACACAGAGCCACAGAGCTCATGATGATGTTCACCAATTCCAGACAGATAGCGTTCTGTGATGTGGCAGCCTGCAGATATGCCGTTAGTTCGCAGCAAGAACTGTCTCCTGAGTTCAGGGACCTCTGGTGCTCTGAGCTCTATACAAAGTCGGCTTCATATCATCATAGCAGCACTGCAGGAATTCCAGCTGCTCTTCTGTATGGCATAAACAACGTGATCAATGCAAAGGAGTTTTCTTTGGTTTTGTTTGATTTAATTATTGTTATTATTATTCATCTTTTAGAAAGGATCATTTAACATTTAACATGTGTGGGTGACATTCCCATAACATTATCAACTTCTTTGCACAACAATAAGTCCATGAGGAAGGTAACCATCATTTATTTTTATTCTTCTGCTATGGCATCGAAAATGATTTTGTATGGAGGGGGGTGGTAGCGATATTTGGGGTCCAAGCACCTGTACAGAAGCATCAACAAATTCGGATGTTATTTGTCACTCCTTGTTCGTTCGTCTAAGGGTGAACAGCTGCTGGCTGTGATTTTGTTTGTACGCTGGTTCAAGAAGGAATGGTGAATAATGAGATTTGTATGTGTTACTTTGTTCTGGTGGTAATTAATCCAGAAATCTTTTTTTTGTAACCTGAAGCCAATAATGGATCCGAATTTTGACTTGGAACAAATACTCCCGCCTAGTTAAGGGCTATGCTGTCAAAATGCTGGCACACTATCACCTGAGAACAAAATGTAATTTGATTACTTTTGGCTCAAGGCAAAGTCATGAAATTGAGTGAAGACTAAATCCCAGCCGCATTGTTCGTCATGGGTGCCCTTTGAATCTTACTGGTGCGAATGTTGGTTGCTTGAAGCTATGTCTGCTGCTGAAGTTTCCGTATATTTTTTTAAGATTCAAATCAATGAATAATTTTATTAACCTTACATTACAGCTGAGATATCTGCAAATTGGCAGCGCATATGACAGAGGAGATTTCCAGAGCTTTGATGGTTGTGTTAATCTAATAGCTATTTGCATAATCATTAAAAATTCTGTTTTATATTTGAATCATACAAATATATACAAACCAAAAAAACATCTTACAGCAAAATATCAGCATTTGGATTTTACCAAGTCCCCCCCTTGAAATAGCTGTGCATAAAAATAAACATACAAATAAAGAATGCCTTTTTACGTGTTGTTGAACAGCAAGGTTTCATCCGAGGTTTCCAGGGTGTGACACTGAATCAGAAAAGGTCATCTGGTGAATTAATAAAATCTCTCCACACACACTCTGATAATGCCACTTTCTCTTTTAACTAACAACGCACTGGTCAGGTGGAGCATATGTTTTCACTCCGAAATATATCTGCAAAACACCTGACTAACAGCGACAGTAAATGACTTTTACAGTGTGTGTGTGTGTGTGTGTGTGTGTGTGTGTGTGTGTGGTGCGAACACCAAGCTTCCATCCCACTTACGGGCTGTGTGCGAAAGCGTTAATGTGGCAGCGTTTCACACCTTGCCAACTAATGACCAATCAGGGATGGGAAGCACAGTGCACTCTGACACCCTCGACACCATTGATGCTTCCTGGATCAAGCCTCTTCTTCCCACATTGACACTTGCATCATTTAAATCCACAGTATTATCACTTGATGTTTTTTGAAGCTCTTATCCCTCCACCTCCTCCACCGAGACACACATGCACACACACACACGCACACACACATTTCTTCTATGTCCCATTAAGATCGACTTAGATGGAGTTTTTTGTACAGCATTCATTTGTGTGAATATCGAATGCACCACAAATAAATCATTTCATTGTTATTTCAAAGGGTCACAGAGAAATAACACACGCAGTATGTTTATCTTCCATAATGTGGGGATCGTAACTGGAATATAGACTGCAAAGAAAGCGTCAATATCAAATGTTTGAAATATCATATAATAGAATATAGAACTTGATGCACCTGGATGAGCACAGTCCAGGATGTTTGTTCTGGACACAGCTAAACCTACATTGCAGGATAAGGCAGTAATGAATAAATTTGAGATCAATTCTAAATAAATAAAGAAATACATCGCATTCACCACCATGGCAGCTCTGAAGTACATGCGAAGTCGCTGTTTTTGTGAACCTTTCCTTGCATGTATTTTTATTAAATTTTTTGCTGGCTGTCTCCCTTGTGCACAATCACAGATTCACTTGTTTGTATACAGAGCATCTCAATATATCAAGTGCCAGGATTTCACAAATATATCCCCTTAATGGGATTTCTTCGAACTGCTATATGTAACTGCCCAAGGGAAAATCCATTACGCAGTGAGAAAACGATTGCCTTATCCAGGAGGTTGGTATCAATGAAAATGTACAAAATACACGAGGGAAAAGGTGTCCGTTGCACCTGATTAAAATGTCATCAACTGACCTAAGTTTCTACTTTTTTCCTCCAAAATATTATGATGTATTAGTTTAACACATTTTATTCATGCGCAACCAATATACATGTCCGAATTATATAAATCCAATGGAATCAAAATACAACCTTAAAGAATATATTCCTTTTTTTTTTGGACAATAAGGGTGTTGAACATCGGTCGACTCGTCAAGTCTTTCTAAACCCAGCTGAAAACAATTAGGTGCAGTTACACTGAGTACTTCACGGACTTCGCCTATCGGGTATTGTTTTTGAAATGTGACCCCAGCGATAAACGAAGGTTCACCTGTACCGACAATGCATTTCATTTTGAGAGAATTGGATGTAACATGCACTGACAGGAGGAAACTAATAATGATTTTCAAATCGTCATTGAATTATTTTTTTACAATAAAATATTGTTTTCATCATTCCATTTTAAGAGAATACTGTTGTCATTAACGGATGATAATATGGCTTCATTCTTGCAAAGGTGAGATTATGCAAAGAGAAAAACAACAACAAATCACCATGGGTAATGTATTTGCCATTAGGTTTTTATGTTATGCTCTATTTCAATATTAGAGAGCTGTTGAAAACCATAAAAAAAAGCATAGCTGTAACACTTATGAGCACAAAATAAAGAGAAGGTAGAGAAGTGAAATGATTGTTTCTTATTTTCCTTCCTGTGAAACGGGTGCAAATGACGACAGTTGTCTCTGATTTTGCGCTCAGGGCAGAGGTGGCAGAGTTCTCACAGTGATGCACTCATCCACGGTGACCTTCAACGACATCCCGGCTCGATTACTGCAATGGCCTTTACTTTGGAGTCAGCCAGTCCTCCGTTAAGCGGCTTCAGCTGGTCCAGAATGCCGCTGCTTGCCTCTTGACTGGTACTCGTAAGAGGGAGCACACAACTCCTTCTCTGGCATCCCTTCACTGGCTCCCCATACATTTTAGAGTTATTTTCAAGATCCTCTTATTTGTTTTCAAATCTCTGAATAATCTCGCGCCACCTTACCTCTCTGAGCTCATCCGCCGCTACACACCTGCCCGGCGCCTCAGGTCTGTGGACCAGACATTATTAGAAGTACCAAGAACTAAACTGAGGCTCAGAGGGGATCGAGCCTTTTCTGTTGCTGGTCCCTCTCTCTGGAATGACCTCCCACTGAACATTCGGCAAGCCTCCTCGCTGCCCATCTTCAAACCCTCCTCAAAACTCACTTGTATTCTTTGGCATTGACTTAGATTTGTTCTTGGTTTTACTGTTTGGTGCTTTCTACCATCTTTATTACCGATTTGTCTTACTGTTTATTCTGCATGTTAAATTGCTCCATGTACAGCACTTTGTATGCGGCAATGGCTGTTTGAAAGTGCTCCATAAATACAGTTGACTTGACTTGACGTACATCAAAAATACAATACAGCTACAAAAAGGTCTTGTGACGGTGTCAGAGTTTCATGTATGAAGTCAAAAGAACACATTACCTTGAATATTTTTTTTTACTAAAGGAACGATGAAAGCCAAGTCCGTCTGGGAGAAATACTCTTTCAATGAGCAATAATTAATCTCCAAATAATATGGTATGCTGAATTAGGGCAGTCTCTCATCAACCTTCAAACAGATGACAACAATATTATAGTCACCAAATGAGAAGATAACCGTTAGCCTAAACTGAGTGTTACCTGCATAATATGTAGACACATCTAGTGGTGTCTTGTACAGGCTACGCGAAATCACGCTTTCGGCTGATAAAACAGATCGTTGCAGAATGAATGGTTTTGACACCTAACAAGAGATGTGCTGTATTTAAAGAGTGTGGGCTGTGGTATTGACGTAGTCAACATGATTTAGTTTATGGGTGCTGTTCATTCATAAAAAGATTATTCTTTGCCAGGATGGTTATCTGCAGTAGCAGATGTGTGCTTATGCTCATAGCAATCGTGCCATGTCAGAGAAAATCAATGATGAAATCCACATGTAGCTAACAACGTGCTACGCTGACAGTCATGACATATCCTTTATGCATTTCTACTTCCTTTTGCTAGTATGCTGGTGAATGAAAATAGGTAACATAGGAAACAATGTTCTGTTTTTACTTAAAATCAAATTTACACCCAAATGTTTTCGAGCCCCACTGGAAAAAAAAAATAAGTCACAACATCATGAGAATAAAATCATGTTACAAAAGTAAAGTTGTAATAGAAGAATTAAACTGAATTATTACAAGACAGACGTATTTCATTCATTGACATAATACTGTACTATCCGTCCATCAATTATCTTATACTAGTGAGGGTCGTAGGCATGCTGAAACAAACCCCAGTTGTCTTCTGGCAGTCGGCGGGGCCCACCCTGAACTGGTTGCCAGCCAGTTGCAGGGCATACATCGACAAACAACCATCCACGCTCCCAATCACACGTAGGGGACACTCTAAAGTATCCAAATAAACTACCCGCCATCTTTTTGGAATTAGGGAGGAAACTGGAATACAGTACATGGAAAATACCCACGCAGGCACAGAGAGAAAATGCAAACACCACACAGGAGGGCCCGGAATCAAACCCATGATCTCTGTACTTTGAGGGGACGGCCTAACCAGTCTACCACCATGAAAACTGTGTTACTTTATATACTTTTTTTTACCCTTGGCTTCCTATTTTTACCTTGTCATTTTTAGTAGTACCGGTACTTCATCCATCCATCCATTTTCTGAACCACTTTATCCTCACAAGAGTCCCAGCTGTCATAGGGCAGTAGGCGGGGAACACCCAGAATCGTTTGCCAGCCAATCGCAGGGCACACAGAGCCGAACAAACATCCGCGCTCACCCTCACACCAAAGGACAATTTAGTGTGTTCAATCAGCCTGCCATGCAAGTTTTTGGAATGTGGGAGGAAACCGGAGTACCCGGAGAAAACCCACGCAGTCACAGGGAGAACATGCAAACTCCACACAGGGAGGCTGGAGCCGAGATCGAACCCACAACCTCTGCATTGTGAGGTTGACGCGCTAACCACTGGACCACCGGGCTGCCCATTAGTAGTATTTATGAAATATTTTTTTCTGGGGTACCCTACTAATAATAAATAAGCATAAAAATAAAAGAAATATAAATTCAAATGCACATCCAATCGAATCTTGAATACAATTATGTGTTTTTCCTCGACAGCCGCCCTTCAATAAGCAGCTCCACCTTTGCATGATGGTGTTGATGATTGTGTCCATGATCAACACATGCAGGATAAAAATGTATTTTCACATGCACGCAGTCATCTTTGAGTGTGTTTAACTTCAGCACTCCTGTCTTGTAACCACATTGCATAATCAAAACCAGCTGGGAATTCAATATGGAAGTGGCATATTGTCCTAAGAAAAGGAGTGGACTAGCTCCTCTGAATTTCAGCACCATGGACAGAGGTATCCCACTTTTCAGAGGTTTGTTTGAACCTGTAATTTCAGAGGGGCAAATTCATCCTCCACTTGCCTCCATGCAAAGCATTGGTTAACCCAACAACAGCTCCCCTCGACCAGGCGGGGATTAAGCAGCGTGCTCAAGGATGCTTCAACAACGTAAATGGTCACTGTCACTGGTGCTTGAGCTTAGCATATATGGTTGGAAGATGGCTGCTTTATTTAGGAGAGTAACATAGTGAAACTGGATGGTGCAAGAGCGATTTGAATCAGCTACGATTGCAGGATGTGTTATATTTGTGTTTCCAGGACGCACCAAGGGCACTCTTTCGCCTACTGGTAAAACGTTAATTTATGTAATCTTCTACAGTTCGCTTCTTCCTAGTTGGCAATACCGCTCAGTGGTTCCGTCTCTTTGATTCCAGTACAGAGCACAAAAACACTTCTCTCCTATCAGGTGCTTAGATACTCCAAGCTAGTGGTTGTGCGGTCGCTGATAATGTGGGACTATTATATTTACATTTGCCACCCACTCCCCACAGAGATAGCAGGCGTTGCATTGCCACCATCACTTCCGCAGACATCCACTCCCACATGTGGCAAAGCTGTGGTCATCACAAATCCATGGGGCAAATTAAGGTGTCGATAAGGTGACTATTTTATCAGCAGTGGATTGTTGTGATGTTTTTGTGCCTTATTTTTGTCGATTTTTCTTTTAGTCCATTATTGTTAATTTCTTCTCCGCTGTAATTTATTTCCCTCCGTGCTAGGATAAGGCCGATTGCAGCGTACCCACAGGCCTCTTTCACCGACATTATGTACCCCCCACCCCCACCCACACCCACACACACTCACACACGCACGCACGCACACATTCACAGATGCGCTCTTGTTGATGACACGACCAAAGCATACATAGGTCTAAGTAGTGCTGGAATGAATTTTCAAATGCACATTTAGAATGGCTTGCTTGCACAGAGCAGGTAAATTTCCCGATCGGATTTTACATTCACGTCTAATTAGGAATAGCGCTTTCTCTCTCCTCATTATCAGTGTTTGACCTTAAGGACTCACTGTTTGTGAACGTGAACAGCAGCCGTTGGGCGGCCACTCATAATAGCTTGGTATTTAGCTCAGCACATGCTGATTAAATAAGATAAGGCCCACGCTCGATGACCTGGTGTTGTCACGGGCTCGGCCAATTTGACACATTTCCAGTCAAAGATGCCCGGACACCAGCAGTAAGCAGTAAGTAAGAGCAGGAAGCCAAAACAAGATCACACAAATAATCGCTGTGCTTACCAGGGCCCTTTTTAACTCCTTTCAAACTTTGCCTAGTCTCCCTTTTGCAAAGCCTCATTGGCATGAATTAATAATACATCTTCAAACAAATGCAAATTCATTCACTGTGTCCTCTCTCTTTCTCTGAGAAATGCTTAGGTGTGTAGGCGGCCCATGTGAATAATTCACTCAAGAGTGGGATACTGCAGCCACCATGGCCTTTGGCATGCCTTACTTGCTGAATTTTATATTTGCATAATATATAGATACATGTTCCCTGAAGACATTACAAAACAACGGATGTGATGTTATCAATTGTGAACCACGCATGTCTTCATTAAGCCTGTAAGAGAAGTGTGAATCTGATGAGGACGACGATGTACATGGACAGAGGAAAAATGTGACACACATGAGGTGTGATGTCAGCTAAGAGGAGGTTCAGTATGTCTTTTATGAGCTCTGCCTGCACGTGGGCAGCTGTGGAATGCATAAAACATTTTCTTAACTATTCAGCGTTGCGAAGGAGTCAGTTTGGGAAGAAGTGGGAGAGAAGGCTAGGGGGATATACAGTATTTGGGCAGGTGACAGCTGCGTACATCAGCTTGAGTGTCTTGGAGATAGGAGTGGGAGTTGGTGGCGTTTGAAATGCAATAAGGTGCGTTTGAAAAGTGCTCCTGTCACAGGTAAGCAGGGCAGCAAGAGCCAACAACAAAAAAAAAGTGTCCCATGATAAAAGTCGAAGTGCCCGAGCTTTAGGGTGGTATTCGCTCTCTGAGGGCTTTTTGCTGCTCGCATTGAGGAAAGCACTCAAAACCACAGGCAGTTGATGCAAAAGCCCCTGCCTGAAAAAACACACACTTTGATCTGTACGGGAATAGTCCCTAGATTTTAGGGTCCCAAGCAGAAAGCCTTGATTTTGGGACCAAAGTGTGCGCGTATGTGTCAAGAGCAGAGCTTTGATTCCATCACTCGTCTCGATTCCCTTGATGTTGCCTTCGCTTTCATGCATACTGTAAGGATAAAGATATGCTTTATAAATCAATAACTGCAGTACGGTACCCTTAGAGCCTGTCTTTGGTGCAATGATGTCCTCGTCTGCAGCTTATTTGGTTCTCTCTGGCTGTAATCTGCACACGCACGTCCCCAGATATTGAATGTCACAGCATTGCCGGCTAAAATATCGCCGTCTCTCAAATCTGCCACAATTTATACATGCGGATTGTTGAATTTATGAATGTCATGGCCTTTCAGGGATATTACTAATTTTGAGAGAAGATCTTGAAGGGGGGAATGTCAACGCTTTGAAATCAGTTCACATCAGATCCGCATTAGGATGCGTTCCGTTTGTGATTAATCAGTAAGCAGCAACCTCTGCCTGCTTTTTTCTTTCGCTGCAAAAGACACACTTTAATCACTGGTAAAAAGGTCACAATATCAGCTCAATTGATAATTGAGAAACCACCCATGCCCCAAATTCAAAAAACATGCCCATTAGTTTCGTCATTTTAATTGAAGGATCTACATTGTCCAGAGGTGTGAATTTGAGTGTAAAAAAAAAAAAATAAACATTTGGAGTAATCAATGCAAAATTCATTTCACATTCATTTAAGACTGACAAATCTCTTTTAATAATAATAGATTTTATTTATAAGCGCCTTTGTAACAATTTACTATTGAAAACAATAACACAATTGCAATTCAGAACACGCCAATGAATAACGATTTTATAATTACAACAGCAGATAGCGGGAGTTATGATGGTTTGCTCCACTTTCCGCTCTGTGTCAAGGTCCAGTTCATGAAAGTACAATGCTAATGATCTGCAGGTTAACACTATTAAAGATTGTCAGCTTGGTACAGTGTGCTCTGTACTGAATGTGGCCATGTGATTCTGAACGATTTACATTTAGGGCCTATCTAACTGGCCGACACGTCACCGCCACTGCCGCGGCTGATCTGTCGCAACGACTCAGGAGAGAGGATTGCTTGCGCTCTCGCTGGGGCAACATTTCACGAGACCAATTCAGCCAAAAGTCACCGCGGTGTCTTGGTGATGCCGTGACAAGTGCCAGTGCAAGTTCAGGCTGGTGAATTCTCAGTCACCTGGACTAACGCTGTCGCGGAGCAAGATTATACAATAACAGTGGCCATGATGTGACTGTTCACTGATGCTGGCCCGAAAAGACCAGTATGATTTTTTATTAATGAATACGATGAAATCAAAATGTTCTGGCTTTTTTAAAATGTTATACATTAAATAGTTTGCATCAATTATCACTGACCTATTTACCTTGATGCATAAATTTTTTTGGACGTACGGTTAAACCCTTCCATAAGTAATGTCTTGAACAAGATATAAAGCGTAGGAAATTTCAAATGTTAAATATTAAGTGAGATTTTATACTGTGAAAATAAAAACACACAAAAAAGTAACGACACTTGAGGAATAAATTGCAGATGATTAAA
The DNA here is from genome assembly GCF_054856545.1 of Hippocampus guttulatus. Lineage (NCBI taxonomy): Eukaryota > Metazoa > Chordata > Actinopteri > Syngnathiformes > Syngnathidae > Hippocampus > Hippocampus guttulatus. Next base: position 16,441,626 of record NC_141262.1, read on the forward strand.
AAGTGTCCAACTGACAATTTTCTACTCTTTTCTTCCAAAATAAATCAAATTCAGTTTCTTACTCCAATAAATTTTAATCACGTGTAACCCATGTATATGTAAAGGATTTTTTTTTTTTCAGTAACAGGGCCAGTGTTCCGGCAAGGCTGCCCAAACAGTTACTTGTTACCTATTAAAAAATGTAGTGAGCAACATAATCCAAGGTCCATAAAATAAAAGTAATGTAATTTATACTTTTAATTAACTTTGCATTACTGCAATACCGAATATGCGAACAAAGACAAAATGGAGATAGACAGACAGATTGATAGATAGATGCTCATCTCGCTGCCGCACACAACCGCACACCGTAATTATGATGTGCGCTGATGACGATGCATGATGTCACCACAAAATACCACTTTTATTTCCCGTGTCACGCTTAGCCATTTTTATTGTTAATATGGTTTGAATATAAAAGCTACGGGTGATTTGTGAGCTCAAACTTTTCTTTGAAAATATTCATCCATCCATTTTCTGATCCGCTTTTCCTCACAAGGGTCGCATGGCGTGCTGGAACCAATCCCAGCTGTCTTCGGGCAGTAGGCGGGGTCACACCATGAACTGGTTTGAAACGATTATATGAGATAAATTGCTCTTTCAGTGAGTACGCTCCAAAGCAGTTCCAAACAGCGGCCACTTGACTTATTAAACCCAAATGGACACAAAAAAACAACCGACTTCATAAATACTATGTACAGCAACAGCTTTTTCCCAGTAATCCTGAAACCTAGCAGAATAACAGTTGACACGGCCACATTAATAGATAACATATTTATAAATAAGATTGATCATAAAATGGAAAGTGGACTTCTCATTAATGACATAAGTGACCACCTACCTGTTTTTGCAGTTTTTCATAATTATTTTGATAGAAAAGCTAAGTCAACAACTCACATAACAGAAATAAGACTAAGAACCCAACGCTCCACCGACGCCTTTAAGCAAGACCTAGAAAAACAAAACTGGACCGAGGTCTACTCAAACGAAGACCCAAATACAGCGTTTGAAGTATTTCAGTCTACCATAATCTCCTTATATGATAAACATTTTCCATTAACTAAAGTCTCCAAAAAGTATAAAGACCCAAGTAAGCCATGGATAACGAAAGGCATAGAAAATGCATGTAAAAAGAAAAACAATTTATATAAATTGTTTTTAAAATTGAGAACTGAAGAAGCAGAAAAAAAATATAAGACCTATAAAAATAAACTAGTAAATATTATAAGAACCAGTAAAAGAGATCATTATCATGCACTATTAGAGCAGAATAAAAGTAATACACAAGAAATATGGAAGATACTTAACCAAGTAATCAGAAATAGTCCTAAAAAAATGGATTATCCAGAGTATTTTATCAAAGGCAAAAATACTATTTTGGAAAAAACTGCAGAAATAGCAACTGAATTTAATGAGTATTTTGTCAACATTGGCAGTAACCTAGCAAAACAAATTCCTGATCCAACAAACTTGTTTGAAATAGATAGATATGTAGAAAAAACTCCTCCACGATGTTCCTTACTGCTGTAAAACAAGAAGAAGTATCAAATATTATAAAAACTTTTAAAAATAAAAAGTCAACTGATTGCTTTAATATTGACATGACAATAATAAAGCAGATTATAGAATATGTAGTGCGACCTTTCACGCACATATGCAACCTGTCATTCAAAGCTGGTATCTTTCCATCAAAAATGAAAATTGCTAAAGTTATTCCAATCTATAAAAGTGGAGAAAGACATCGGTTTACAAATTATAGACCAATATCACTACTACCACAATTTTCAAAAATATTAGAAAAACTATTTTCTCGCAGACTTGATAGCTTTATACAAAAGCATGCGCTGTTAAGTGAGAATCAATATGGCTTCAGGGAAAAACAGACCACCTCAATGGCAGTTATGGAGTTTGTGGAAGCAATAGCCACTAATATAGACAACAAAGAATTTACTGTTGGGGTTTTCCTAGATCTAAAAAAAGCTTTTGACACAATAGATCACAGTATATTATTGAAAAAACTAGAAAGATATGGCATTAGAGGTGTAGCTTATAAATGGATAAAAAGTTATTTAGAAAACAGATATCAGTACGTGCAACTCAACAATAAAAAAACGAATCAACTAAAAATCACTCACGGAGTTCCTCAGGGGTCAGTGCTTGGTCCAAAACTATTCATCTTATATATAAATGATATCTGCAAGGTCTCAAAACAATTTAAATGTGTCCTATTTGCTGATGATACAACTTTCTACTGTTCTGGAATAAATCTGAAACAGCTCCTGACAACCGTAGAAAACGAATTAAACAAATTAAAAAACTGGTTCGACAGAAATAAATTGTCACTTAACCTGAAAAAATCGAAGTTAATTGTTTTTGGCACAAGACCAATCAAACACCAAGCTAAAATTATGGTAAACTCAATTGAGATAGAAAGAGCGTATGAAACCAAGTTTCTCGGATTAGTAATAGACTCAAAACTATGTTGGAAGCCACATATCGATAACGTAAAAAGAAAAATAGCCAAAACCGTAGGGATCCTCTACAAAACCAAGGAAGTGCTAAATAAGAGATCTTTGTACACATTATACACTTCAAGACACTGAAGAGGTTCCTGCCGACTGGAGACGTGGGGTCATTGTCACGCTTCCTAAGAAGGGAAACCTCGCAGACTGCAATAACTGGCGGGGCATTACACTGCTGTCAATCCCCAGCAAGGTATTCTGCAGTGTCCTGCTACATCGCCTTAAAGATGAAGTGGATAACATCTTGAGGGAAGAGCAAGCCGGTTTCAGGAAGGGAAGGTCTTGCGCCGAACAGATCTTTACCCTTCGAAACATCATAGAGCAGTGCCAAGAACTTCAGACACCACTCATGATCAACTATATCGATTTCAAGAAAGCCTTCGACAGCATCCACCGGGAGTCACTGTGGCAGATCGTCCAGCTGTATGGTGTACCCCTCAAGTACATCAACATCTTCAGGTCATTGTACCACAACTCAACCTGTTGTGTCAAAACCAACAGTGGCACAACTGATGATTTTGACATTGTCACTGGTGTAAGACAGGGTTGCATTCTGTCACCCCTACTCTTCATCATCATAATTGACTTTGTGATGAGGAAGTCCATCACAGGGGAAGAAGTTGGTATCAAGTGGGGAGGGAGCAGACTAGCTGACCTGGAATTTGCAGATGATTTGGCTCTGTTAAGTCACACCCAGCCCGCACTCCAGGAGTTGACCAACAATCTGCATGAGCACGGAGTTAAGGTCGGTTTACGAATTAGCCAGGAAAAGACCAAGGCCATGGCCGTCGGACAGCACCAACACCTTCAACCACTCACTCTACACCAACATGACATAGAGTACATTGACAGCTTCACATATCTTGGGAGTAACATCTCAAATACAGGTGGTGTGGAGAAAGACGTCAACAGTAGACTTGGTAAAGCTGCGGGAGTGTTCCAACGCCTCCGCAACATCTGGTCATCGAAAGCCATCACTACGACCACCAAGCTACGCCTCTATATGTCAGTGGTTATCCCAACAGCGATTTACGCCTGTGAGACATGGATGAAGACAGCCAACATTACCAACAAGTTAGATGTCTTTCATCGGCGTTGCCTGAGATCCATCCTGAGGATCTCATGGAGAGACCACATCACCAACGAGGAGGTGATGAAGAGGGCAGGAGTGGCTGAACTGTCAGACATTGTCTCTGAAAGGAGAAGGAAAAAACTTCGGCCACGTACTCCGGCTGCCAAGAGAGAGACCGGCAAGTGTGGCCATGGACTGGATGCCAGAGGGTGGAAAGAGGAAGAGAGGTAGGCCAAAGAAGACGTGGAGACAGACTGCCAAAGAAGACCTCGGTGAGATGGGTGTCAGCTGGCATGGAGCAAGAAGGGTCGCCAGTGACCGGAACAAATGGAGGAGGCTCGTCGCCCAATGTTCCAAATAGGAGCGGGCGGAACTAACTAACTATACACTTCATTATTATTACCATATATGACCTACTGTGTGGAAATATGGGGAAATGCCTGCAAAACAAACACACTCCCTATTCTCAACCTACAAAAAAAAGCAATTCGAATTATTAATAGACACAAATCCACTATTTATCAAATTAAATACGATGAAATTTTATGACCTGGTTGACTTTAAAATTGCCCAATTAATGTACAAAGCACACAATAACCTGCTCTGCCAAAACATTCAGAAGTTTTTCGAAATTCGAGAAAGCAGCTATGATTTAAGAGGTACCAATTTATTCAAAAAACTCAAAACAAGAACAAACATCAAGCAAAGAAGTGTATCTATCAAAGGTGTTAATCTGTGGAATAATCTCGAAACGGACCTGAAAATGAGTAAATCGCTTGCTGAGTTCAAAAACAAATTCAAAAAAATAGTACAAACAACCAACATCAATCAGAGTTAAAATGATAAATTCTAAACATTAAATATAATGATAAATCAGAACTAAGTTGATAAATAGAGAAAGGTATTGAAATATCCATTATGAATACAAGAGAAAATTGACACAAGAGTGTCAGGGTGTGGAAGTATATAATCCCGATACAAACCAAAAGTTGTAAAAATATCACGGTTAAGGGTAAAGTATGAGCCTTAATGGAGACTTCTTTCTTCTTACTTTTTTCTTTTCTGATTGATATAAAAATGATTATTAGATACAATCACATAACGGGGTAGGACTAGATAAGTTTTTTACTTCTTCCTACTCCCTTGAACATAATAACTGTGTTGAATGAAGATTGATTTCTTTCTTTTTACTTTTTTTATCTACCTTATTTTCTGTCAAATTATTACTGTATATATGTTTTATGTTCAATAAACAAACAAAGATCAAAGATCAAAAGATCACTTCTTCCTTCCCTTCACGTGTGGAGGACACGACATAACCAGTTCGTCCTCGCCTCGCCGATTATACATGAACTCCCATTGCTCTCAGCAACACTGCGCTGAGTGAGTGGACTCACGGCAGTCCATTGAGTTACGTGAAAATTTTGACGTTTTATCCACTTGTTGAAACAAACAATGGCGTCACTCTGTCCACGTGGAAGATGTAATCGTGTGAAATTATCCCAATTTTGAATGAATGAACCTGTCATCTAATTGTTTTTGTATTCCTTTACAGTTACAGAAAAAAAAGTTGCATTAATTTTGTATTCTGATTCCATAACGCCGGTACATGTATTCCGTTACTCCCTAAACCTGCATGTATGTATGTAAGTACATATCTATGGGCATACGTCCTAAACCTGCAGTATAAAATGAGGAGGCAACTGAGGTGAGGAGAATACATTCTAAATGGATAATAATAAGAGGAGGTATTGTCACAATAATAACTCGAAGGTGGTGGGAGACCAAACCTGAAATAAAGCAGAATTTAACAAGAGGGAATTGCTGCAAATTACTGAAAGGATAATTGTTAGTATCTAATAAAGCAAGCCACAATCACCCTGTGCTTTAGCACTGATCAATGGCCAATGCCTTCCAGCCTACAAGGGGCAAGGAGTTCAGGAAAGAAAAACTGTTTGCATCCACACAACTAAATAATGAACATTTAAAGGGCCTCAGGCTGTGAAGTGATGTAGCACGGCATAGTTAATCTGATATTAAGCAGCGGGACAGTAAACAGGAAAGAGACAAAAGTCTCAAGACACAGCTCTTAACTCAAGGATGGGAGGGATTTGACCTCAACTTCATCAAATGCTTTTGGGATGAATTAGGTCAGAGATTGGGAGGCAGGCCCTCTCATTCAAAATCAGTGACCTCTGAATTGACTAACATTCTTCTGATCAATGGACAACGTTTCCCACAGACACAAAGACTTCCCATGAGGGCCAGTTGTTATAGCAGCAAGGGGTAGACACAATCATTTCACTTCCTACAGGTGAAATAAGTTTGCATTGACACTTGGACTGGTACCTACAATCCCCACTCGTTATTCCTGTTAACGGAAGCAAGTGTCTTTCAAATGGATTTGAATGGATTATTCATTGTACTTTTCTGAGGAAAAAAAATCATTGCACAACAAATGAATACTCCAATGTGATCAAAATGGTCAATGTTGTGCACTTCTATAGCGCTTTAGCTACACCATACGCAGAGTTGGGAAGCTTACTTTAAAAATGTATTGCGTTACTAGTTATCTGTTTAAAATGTACTCAGTAACATAACCCAAGTACGGCAACATTAAACTAATGTAACTTGAATGCCTTTAATTACATTCAGATGACTCTAATCCCTAATACTGTATGTTAAAAGAAATTTTAACAAAGAAAAATAAATCAATATTATAAATATTTTTATTTATTTGTCTTGTCTTTTCTGTCCTTAGGCTATTTAAATGCATGATTTCGGAATGCTGGAGGAAGTTCGAGCACCTGCAATTCAAATCCACAGCACAAGAACTGTCATGTTCGGCCTTGATTGTGTTTCAGCTGCAGCTGGAGTGAAGGGCGTTTCCTTCCAGCAGGCGCATCTGTGCTGCATTTCCAATCAAGCCGTGCCACGTATTTCAGGACGAACAAACTGCCTGGTCATTGTCAGATTATTGACCTTGCTTGCTGTTCTGCTTCAAGTGTTGTTTTCCATCCCTCTTGTTATTATTCATAGATTCTTGCTTGGAAGTATTTGTGTTATTCTATGATATCCAGGTACTCCGGTTTCCTCCCACAGGGTGTACCCCGCCTATTGCCTGTAGACAGCTGGAGATAGACTCCAGCATGCCCCGCGGCCCTTATGAGGCGGACGTGCTAACCAGTCACCCACCGTGCTGCCCGCATAACAGCATTTTAAACAAAAATCCAAAGTCAATCAGTCAATGATATTGGAGGATTTATTATTTACTGTTAAATGTGTTCAGAGCGGATCGTTATTTAAAATTATAAAATTGATGACCATAATTAATTTATTGAGTTAATTAAAGTTGAAGTTTGTAATTTTCCTCAGAATAATCACCATTCATGAAGAGTGTTTTCCTGAGACAATTTCAAAAGAACAGAAAAACAAAGCACTTCACCTAAGAATTTGGCCACAGTATGAATAATTTGGGGTTTAAGCTTCTACAGATATGCCAGATGGCGTAAGACGCATACTTTGTGGTGCGATGTGTCAGAGAGAACAGGCATGGACAACTTCCCATCAAACTTGGTCTCACCAGACTTTCCATTTTAGCATTCACAACAGCCAGAGTAGTTTTCTCTTCACCCTCAAATCGCTTTCATGGAGTAGCAGCTCTAAATCCACCTCTGTGCGCCACATCCCACTCAGCTGTGCTTCCATGTCATCCAAATAGGGCAGGGATAATTGGCTCAGCAAACACGGTCTCATGGAGATGGGCCTCTCCGATTTGTTTCCACCGCCATTTTTACCCATATGCGGAAGTCCTTTATTATCTTTACACAATCCCGTTTACAGTACAATCTGATTGCATTTGCAATAGTACAACTGCCAATATGTCTGTAAAATGTAGCAGAAGCAGGCCTCAGATTATCCTCCGTAGACCGCATCGGGACACCAATTACACTAACATTTCAACTTTGCCATGAAAGCGAGTATCAGTTGACAGCAGCTGTTGGCTATAAGCATAACTTTCATCAGTAATTTAAATGCTATATGGTATAATATACACGATGAGGATGTTGCTTCTTTCAAAACGAGGCCAGTTCACCTCTCTGCTGGCTCTCCTCAGTGAAACACAATGTTTGGGTGGAGGGGGGGGGGTGCAAAAAAATCACAGATAAACATTGTGACATTTCAAATCTCAGCAATGAGCTGGTTGTCAAATCAATGCCTCAGTGAGATGTGTTGGCCGCAAAGGGTTCGGCTCTTTTAAAGATTGTTCGCCTAGCTGCTGAGGTGTAATGTTTGTGCCATGAGGACACGCACAGAAACTCTCAAGATGTTTGGGCTTCTGATCCAAATCCGCCACCACCTTTTACAGTCTTAGTTGCAACTGGACCTGGCAGCCACCTATTCACTATCCATACTCAGATGACACACGTCGGATACAATGTGGCACAAACCGGCTTTTACCATATTTTTCAAACAGTACTTGCCTGACACATGCGCTCCATTTAGCGCTCGGCAAGATAGCACGAGAATTCAACCTCACTTTTCAGAATCACTGATGAAATTGCAGGAAAGTGCCAGAACGGATCTCGATAAAAGATGCATGCTGCTGTGGTGTGTTGGGGATATGGTGAGACAGGCTGAAAGACAGATAGATGGAAGCAGCTGTCTGAATGGTTGTTTGTAGCCGCTTGCGTGCTGGGCTTCGGGGAAATAATAAAACTGCATCATTAGGACACCTGCCATTCACAAGCCGTTTGGAGAAGCCTCCGTTAGCTTTAAATGCCCAATGAAAGCATCACATATGGAGCATGTAGGTCAGACTCATTAAGCACTTAATTTAGCAGAAGAAAACATATCTTAGGGGGCCTTCATCGGTGTCAAGTTCAATTTATTATCTTCGAAAAACTGCTATATTGTCAAAATCCAAGATATTCTGCCATGTGGAAGCTACTTTTGATCAGTGAAAAAAAATGTGGCTGTGCATGACCATAAATACGCTTTCTAATGAGGTTGTGTCTTGCTCCGTCAGATACAGTGGAGCCTATTTCTGTATAATTGACACGAGTGTACCCATAGGGCTAATTATTGGACTTGTTGGCAAATTAAATGTGTATCTTTTTATGGGTCAAAAATGGAGGAAAAGAGCACATTTGAAGGCATCGTCCCTGTGAGACGCCACTGTGCCCCGCAAGTGCAACGTTGTGCTTTATTTCTGGGACTAATAGGCCATAATATGGCATCATGCGAAAGAGGAAAGCGGTCTGTGCCACACCCCCTTATCCGCGGTGTGGTGGTATGATCCACGTACGCTGTTATAGCGGCAACCAGCCTCGGCAGCATCAGCAACACCAGTGAGTCTCGTCAGGTTCAAGTGCAGCTAATCGCAGTTTGCCGGGCTCCCTCCTGTCACCACCGCACTGTCCTGCCGGGCTTTCATACCCTGCCTACCAACAGACTCCCTTCCTCTCTGCAGAGATCCCGTCTGAGACGGCGTCCACTTCGTATCGAAACCACACCGGCTGTGTCCGAGGAGCGCAGCCAAGTGTCTCAGTCACGTTTCTAGCAGAGGCACAACGTCACGGGGTTCCGATTCTGCTGGCGGGGGCGGGATTGCTCCGCACTTGGATCTTAAGCGTGGATTTTCACCGAAAAGGAATGGCTGCTGCTGCACGTCAGGAAGGTAAGCGTTCTGTCCTGGCCTTTCGTGGACTCACGCCCGGCGTATGACCGGTTGTCAGCACTGTTGCTTGGCTGGAGGCAGCTCGGCTGCTGGGACTACGTGAGTTCACAGGAAATGATCATCAGCTGTTCGTAGTCTGCGTGCCGTAATGTGCAGTGCGTGGGACACCGCCGGGCTACATGGGCGCGTGCTAATGCTCTAAGCAGTTCTCTATCCATACTTTGTACACACAGGAAGCACGCCTATCAGATAAACGCCACAAATGGTGACCATTGCTCAGCTTTATGCTTGCGAAGTTGGCTTCGATCCACGAGCAGCCTTGAGGTGGTGCCACTCTATCAGCATCAGCACCAAGGTAGCCTAATGATGCCAACAGGGCCACGTGAGGTCGATACATATTTGATTGATTTTGTACAATGCTAAAGTATCACATTTTGATGAAAAAGCCATGCATATTGCTCGATGGTACAGGTCCAGAAGGCAAAATAGAGCAAACACTTTCCACAAAACTCCTGTAAAACAGTAACAATCTGAATACCGAAGGCTGTGCCAACCCCACACTGGATAACATTATTGAGCTGCATATTTATTTTTCCACATTGGATGACTTTGAAATGAATGAGGATGAATAATTAAGGGCAGGAAAAATACAGTTGGATAAATCATAATTATTATGAAGCTGCCATAATTTGCACCGGTATGGGCACGCTCGGATAGATTTAAATTATACCGTCTCTCTTCTTCATATGATAATTACTTTCAGTAAACTGCTGACAGTTTGTGCAAATAGTAAATAAATTAACATATTTATGTAGCTTAATAACTTGAAAAAAAGTATAAGACAAAAACATTCGTATGGAATATGCTTTATTCAATAACGTACAACTAAAATATGATGTCATTAATCAGAAACACAAATTTATCACAATTCCTGCAGCAACCTTTACAATTCAGGCAGAAAATATTACAATAATTTCAGATAATTATATGGTCTGTGCTACTTTGTCGTTTTAAAAACACATATCAATGCAATGTACGTGTGACACTGTCCTACCTGAATCTGTTCATGGTGAGGTGATCGCGGATCTTTTTTTTTTCCCTCAGCGTGTGTCTTATTGATAGTGAAATAAGGCTGTATGTCTTGGCACTTTTTTTTTTGTCTTTTTTTAAACAGAGCATCTGCGACGGGGGTTAGCGACTATACACACGTACACAAGCTGCAAAGCCTTTCTCACACACTCCCACACACAACCTGGACCCCCCCCCCCCCAACACACACACACTGTCCAAACACACGCGCACACTGTCCAAATGTGTGTTGATGTGTGTGCCTTACACTTGTTATCTACATACAGATGCTTTTTAGTGTGGATCCTATCAGTGGTGATTAAGAGCATATCTTAAATGCCACACCCATTATGGCAGGTCGTTGAATTAAAATGTCACACTACCAATTACACACCCTGCTCATGGCACTGATAAAGCATTGGCATTTCTGTCAGTCACCCAACATGGCTAATCAGTCCATCCAACATTCCGCATTTCACTTTCAATCATATCAACTTGAGCCAGTTGACTCCTCGGCAGCAGTTTGAGGCCAGCAGTGCGGCGATACTAATGATCTCGTTCAGCTGTTGCTCTCTCGTTTTTTAATTTTCAGTCCTGTTGCGAGGGAGCTTCACACATATGGTGCAGTCGTAATTTGAAGAAACACGCAAAGTCATTTCCATGCCTTTTGAGTCCCATCATAATTACAGCGCGATAGAGCCACTGCACTGTTAAGTTTCACCTGTCAACATATCCCTTTGTCCCATGTGGAGAAGACTGTAAAAGTCATCACATGGGCGATCCTTTGCGCGGCAGAGATTCGAGTGAAATTGCACCGGCTTTGTGTTGCGCGGCACTGTACCAAAAAGAAAGGGGGTGCGGTTTGGTGGGTCTTCTTTTTTGTAACCCAGCCATGCATTATTAATAAATTTTCATTCCAGGAATGCTGTTGCCCATGGCACTATAATGCTCTCCTCTCCTCTGGAATCGCTGCAGCGTTTCTCTCTGCTTCGCAATGTTGCTGCCAAACGACTTTTCCTTAATAAATTTGAGGTCATGAATTAGTGAGAGGACAATGTGAGAGGCACAGGGGGATGTTCTAAACATAACACACACACACACACACACATAACACATAGTACTGCTTAGAGCACTACACCCACTCCTGCAGTAAGAAGCAATTTGAAGCCCAGTGTGACATTTTACCACCCACTTCTCTCTCTGCATGTCCATCATATGTGATAAGAATGTAATTGCTCGGAAAGCTCAAATGTTTGCCACTCTGCTGATCATTTTAAAGTAACAGAACCCTTGCCACTCGAGCAATGAGACGGCAAGACTTTGACGTACAAACACACACTTGAACATGACACCATTTCAAAAATGTTCCTTCTTTCTGAAAGGGAATGTTGCTCAATCGTCAATAGGAATTGTTCAGTCCTGTACTGCTAATTAAAATTTCTTGCAATCCGATGGCAATCGTTGACCCCTGCAGAAAAGAAAAATCCCAGAACTATAACCAAAGAAAAACATGAACAAAAGCAAAAACCTGGAACCCAAAGACAATAATGGCACCCTTCAAAATATTTTATGGCGCTCAACATTGTAGAAAGGTTCATAACCTTGAAGATGAAATTTCTTCCAACTTGACTGACATCAGGTTCAATCCTCATGCAGTTTCAAAAATAATAAAGTGTCAAAATAAGGAACTATGTCTCATTTAATGGCTTTTGATTTACAGTCCACAATATGAACGTATATGTGCTTGTCATCTATTATTTTCTGACAATGCTCTTTCACACAATAAAAAAAAAGAAGAGGTTTATTGTTATGCTGAAACCAAGACTACAAGTAAAAGAAAAAAAAAGTCTTCAAACAAAACAATAGTGTTGGTGCAGACAAATTCACACGGGCATGCACACACACACACACACAGACCGGATTGGAGCATGTATGCCGCAGGCAATCTTCTTTTAAGTATTTGGCGTTGTCTCAACTGCAGTCTCCAGCTCTTTATTCCCTCTTGTGTCTTGTGTTTCTCCATTGGGCTGTCGGCAAAAGTCAGGAACTACAGTAAATGTGCTTTCACAAAGAGGCAACGCGTGCGTTCTGTGCGAAATGTATTATGAAAATGCAATTGTAGCCTTGCTTCATAGTCCTGTACCTTTAACACCTCGCCTCTCCGGTCTAACGACAGAAGGGATGAGAGCCTCGAGAGGCTTACTGGTCAAGCCACTCGACCATTCTTTAAAATATGAGATTAATTTGTCAAGAGGAGTGTGCCGTGTGCGCCTTTTAGCACGTAAAGAGGAGCGCTAAAGGAGCGTGGTTAGCAGGAGGGCTTAGACAGAAAAGCTGTCAGAAGAAAGCTGCGGTCATTTCCGAGTGCTTAATTTGTCTCTCGTGGATTGTGACATCTTGTGAGTGTTTCCATTTAATTGCTCCGTGAACATAATGCAAAGATTGGGTGATTCAAGGTGTATTCGTTTGATTTGGATTGGAGAAGCATACATGTTTGGCAGAAATTCACACTAATGGCGCACGCTCTAACACTGCTATGCTATCACCCAAACACACACACACACACACACACAAGACAGCCAATGTCCACCTACAGGGACACATTCGTCTCTGTGAAATTTTTATTAATCAAGTCATTGGACAATTTCTGAAGAAGGAAAATCAATGTTTGTTTCTTCACAGATTTATTACCACATAAATTGTCCTTCACCTCGCCCTGCAAATCTTGGCATTGTTGTCAAAACAATTAAGTCAAAATCCATTATATTTATCTTGTTGATACAAAGGACAAAATTGAGTGTCTTCCAGACAGCCTTTGCAGAGAGACCATTAATTCATATTCGGTTTCATACACATTATTGAGGAAGGAAGGCTTCAATCCAAAAAAAACAAAACATAACAAACAAAAAACCCCCCGTCATCTTTAAATCTTGCTTGTCTCAAAATTAACCTTGAAAAAGGAAGTCAATTTCAAACAAATGCTGACAAAACTATTGAACTGAAAGCAAGTTGACCCGCCCCCACCCCCTTCCAACAATTAAAGAACAAATCATTCATCAACTCTTCGCAATTTAGTATATAATTTACTAAAATGACTCATTTATATCTGTAACTTTGCTACATGAGTATGAAATGATTTACTCAGACAAACTACTTGCTTGTTGCTTGCAACATCAAACAGTGAGTGCATGCTGTACATTCGCTTCTCTAAACGAGTTCATTTATTTGCCGCTGAATTAAATAAGCCTCATGTGCATATTGCCAGTAATATTCATGGATTTCCTTTTGCTAGATTATCATGAATTATTAACTCGTGGGAAAAAAAAATGAACAGTGCCAAAACTATGCCTGATGCGTCTCTGATGGAGGCCCTGTTGTCTACATCCATTAAGCGAAACCGGTGTCTTCTTTTTTGTGGTTAAGGTTAATTTCAGTATGAGTCATGATCCGTCGTGAACTCTGGAATGTTTTTGCTGGTATGTGAATCGTTGCTCAAATTGGCCTCAAATTGCACAGGGAGAAGCTCTCTGTCGATTGCCAGCCAAAATGCCCTGGCAAACTGCACAAAGAAAAGTCATTTGTGCAAATAAAGTAACCAGAATGTACCCCAAAGAAAATCATGGGTGGATTGTGCAGTCATTTCTTTTCAACAAAGGGCAAGACTTAGCTTCCGGAATGACACATTTTCCAGAATGAGCTGCATGTTAATCTGACTTGATGTGCCCAGAAAAACAAATAAATAAATAATAAATAAAAGCACGGTTGTGTTCTATTAAATGTACCCAATCAGCACACACGTCCATTTGCCAAGAGACAAAGTGAGAAATGCATATATTTCCGGAGCAGAATTATGTGCTGGATAGTTTTATCATGTAAAGAAAACACTGTAGACACAAAGCATTTTCTTTGTGTTCAACACTTACTTTGTGAAGGTTGAAGTTACAAAAAGGTTGTTTATGAAGTAAACCATTTCTTAAATAATGCTCTATGCGACCATAAATTCCATCTTAACCTTGAGACGCGGTTCTTTTTTATTATCGACATGTACCAGAACAGCATGTACTCGAATGAGTCTTCTCGCCATTGGGAACGGGCTCCACTCTTTGTTAGGAGGCACTTTCCTGTTCAAGGCCGCTACATTCTGACTGTCCATCTAACATTCTGTCATGAAAAGAGCTACACAGTTCGGGAGATAATAATCTGCAGGGGGACAGTAAGGCTTTTCACATTAGGGACGTCAGAAAAATCCTGCTGGTGGATCATATTTTTCAGATGGCAAACCTCACGATGTAAACCCATGATGGAAGACTATTCCCCTCAGTATTCACAAATTATTCTCTTATGCTGCTTAACAGTCATAGTAGATCTCTTTCGTAACTCCTCTTCAGCTCACTTATTTCTCCATAATCAACAACTTCATTAAGGAGCTATGCAGGAAGTACTGTCTTACTTGCTAACAACCGAATCCAATTTCTGGCATTGATTTATCAATTAAATCCGCTTCTGTAATGCCACCACTTTGCTTATCTTTGAGAAGTGGAGGTTTGAGCAGCCAAATGCATTATTGAAAGAGGATTTTTTTTTTTTAAAGCGAGCAGTGGCTGATGCAGAGAGCTTATGCGCTTGACAGTCTTGATGTAAAGCTTTATTTGCAAACGGGTTAGTGTGAACAGCCTTTTAGGCCTGTGAGGAGGACAGTGACATGTATTTATCTTGCGAAAGAGGAGGAATATCAATTGTGTTGAATACGGCTTTGCCTTGTCAGGAATATTGATTAAGTGGTTTTGGGGGGTGTCTCTGGCTCTGTGTATTTGTGATCAAATTCCTTGGTGGCTCAGCGAGGGAAAGCGGCGCAATGCCTGTGTGTCTTTACATAGTCTCATCCGTTTGTTTTTTCCCTTTTGGGGGGGATCAGCAGATGGCTTAAAACCCAGAGAAAGTCAAAGTGAGTATCACGTAATGAACTTGGCTTCCTAGTTAGAAGCGGTGTGAAAGAGAAATATATCTTTTCGAGATCATAGAGAGAGAAGGTCGTCACGGTCGATCGGGGGGCCTCAAAAAGACCGATGGATGTGCACGTTCACACTGGAGGCCACATTGAAAGATCATTGAAGCAAAGCTACTTCTGGATATCCCCGCACTGCTCAGGCATGCTGTGCTGATCAGTGGTTTGACCCATGTGCACAATAAATAGCCAATGGTCCAGGTTTGTTTCTTGGCTACCAGCAAAAAATGATCGGTGGGGGGGGGGTCAAACATTTTGTCCTTAAAGTCTTGGGCACATGGTAGTCTTGCTAAACAAACACAATGACGGGATGCCCACCTTAGTTTTTTTTGCCACTGTCTTGTAGCATCCATATAGGGTGATTACAAATATTTTTTGGAGTGGCAGGATAGGAGCATCAATTATGCCAATCAATTATGTTCGCATTGCGTGGATTCACTCTATTTAAATAACAGAAAGTAATTCCTCACCATTTGCCGGGAAAAAGGATGAAGTAATTGACGCCCCACTCCACAAATGTTTAGAACTGACAACAAGAATAGTTTAAACTGTGTATATACTAAACAGTATGATCTCAAAATGGTTAAAATAACATTTCAAATTCAGTTTACAACTTTACCCTTATTGATAAACGGCTTACAGATGAATTGATTAGGAAAAAAAATGCACAGGAATGACATGTGTACAAGAACATGCGGCAAAGCCTCACCGTAACCTCCACCAACAGCCCTAGCTAATGAGCTAAATTTAACCAGAAACATACAGAGGACTGCTGTTCATTTTTAAAAATAAATAAATGGGTAAAAAAAAAAAAAAAAAAAGTAGTACCAAGAGAAAACACACACAAGCACTCAGAGCATGGAACCGTGATACAGAAAAGCTTCATTTTTAACGCAAATGTTTCAAATATGAGAGAGACTGTCATGACTCTGTTCTTTCTGTCTCCAGCAGGTGGCACTGGAGGGTCATACCCTCCCGTTCTGCACCTGTTTCGCATCTTGTCATCAACTCTGACCTGTCATAAGGGACTCTTCTCGCCATCACCTGTTGTTGAAACATTCACCCTGCTCTCGTCTCATATCCAAGCGCTTATTTTTTTCACCATCGTCATTCTCTATCATAGTCATAGTCTGGGTTTGTATTTCTTGTTGGTTCCGCTTTTGCCTCGTTCTCGCTTATTGTGTTATCCTCGGATGGTTTAGATTTCTTTTGTTGTTTGGATTTTTCTTTTTTTGGTGATTTTACGTTATTGATTTCTCTTGCCGTTTGCAAGCGCTTTTGGTTTGACTCCTTCCTATCCTGGTTATTTTGTTCCCAGCGCTTTATGTTGTACCTTGTCGGTCTTGTGACCTTATTTTGTAAATAAACCATTTTTGTATTCGATCTTCTCTTGGTGTGCGTTTGTGGGATCCGCTTCTGTTCCGGAACCTTAACAGTTACATGTTGCATTGTGCTGCCCAGTTCCACAATTCCGAGTCACAATACTCAGACATTCCATCTATCATTAAACTGACTATTCGGATATCATACCCGTCTTCATTTATCCGGTTAGGATCGTATTATAAACAATGGTTTGTCATGATCGCAAACAGTCACTGGTAGTCATACACTTGAGAGTTATGCATTCGCTTTCAAAATAAAGCCCATGTGAAAACTGCGAGCAGTATGCCGCCATCTTGTTATTTTAGACGATGTGAACGTTTCATTGGTGGCACTCGGTGGCCTCAAGCTTGTTGTATGTTTCCAAAGTCCATCACTAAAAAACAAAGTTGCATGTGATCAAGGATGCAAGTGCTGTGGCGTCAGGTCCTGGCTTGTGTGCGGCTGGTAAACACCGCATTCTATGTAAGAGATTTCAGGCTTGATCAACTATGAAAGTACAAGAACATGATGGGAGGGCTGCGGCCCATTGATATCTAGCTTGTATTCATCAATTAAATGCCCATCATTTCATGCTTCACTTTGCAATCTTGCCATCCTTCAGTTCTTTTCATTTTCTCTTCTTCCAGAAGCGTCATTTGATTCTTTTCAGCACGGCAGCATTTGTCCCTCAAAAATAAACAAGTTAATAAAAGTGCATAAAAAACAGGAACAAATGATGAGAGAAATTGCAAACATGATAGAGTAGTAACTTTTGCGACCAACAACAGTAAACCCGCACCGGATACATTTTTCTGTCTTATAAAACTATTTGTTGAAAATTGGACATATTTTTGCCTGTCTGCATATTCTATAAAAGATGCCACGAAAAAAAAAAAGCTCTCTCGGCTGATGGCGGAGAGGTAAGTACAGCACATGTGTTGGCCACCATCTAATAGCCAACTTGTTGGACAGCGAACAGCAATGTGATGTAAGCTTCCAGTGTGCTGGAAGCTTCCAGCTTCCGACAGGGAGACGAGGCTCCTTGCGGGGCTCACGCCGGAGAATGATAAATAAATTACACCATTCAGCACAGTTTACATGTTCAAAAAGAGGAGGAGGAAGGAAAAAGTCATTTGTCCTGTCATTTAATTTCTGAACTTATTTCATCATAAAAAATAGGTTGGTTATTAAAATAACGTATATTACACTGTTTTATACATGTACCTGAATAATGGTCCTCATATTCTCACGTGTACAATCATTAAAAAAAATTAAGCCTACTACTGACTGTATACAATAAACTGTTCCTGGTAAAAAGAAAACCCAACATATCCAGCAAAATGAATTCCTGGTCACCCCGAGTTCATCTCTGCTCTTCCAGCTCTTGGTATTATATCTTGCAAATTTGTAGCATTTTGTGGTGTTTACATAACATAATGGCTGCTGCAGGGTCCCTCCCTGTTTGAGGCGTCTGTCACGTTTCAGAATCTGGCATGATGCTAATGACTCGGAGAAAATCTTTACTTCCATCTTCATCTATTGATGGACGACGAGTCCGACACGTCACTCTATACTCCCAAAGAGCCTAAAACCTGGATCTGCATCTACAGCCTTAAACTTATCCTACTTCCCCTCTGATGATCACACTTTTTTAACGGTCGACAAAACGCAAGGCAAGGCAAGGCAAGGCAAGGCAAGGCAAGGCAAGGCAAGGCAAGGCATACATTTCATACTCCAGGTAACCCACTAGCTTTACATGATTAAAAGTTCAACATTTAAAAAAAAGAAGTCAAGACATTTTAAAACTAATTGCCCAGATAAAGACAGATTTAGCAAATGAGATAAAATTATGTAACGATCGCACAGTTCATGTAAAAGATTAGGAAAACCATGATTTTAAAATTATTTGAATGAGGTCAAATCTAAGCATGAGAAAACATTGTTTAACCTGCACATTCACTTCTGTTGGCAGCTTACTCGATTTGTGCGTCGCATAACTGCTAAACGCTGTTTCACCCCGCTCACACTGAAGTCTGCAGAACTCACAACCCTACTGGGTTTATATTCAATTTGCATTCCTTGAGTTTTTTTGTGTCATTTATAGAAGAGGAGCAGAACATTAAGACAGTGGAAAGACTTTGAAGCTGGAGTACGCACTGTGCTCTGATCTCTTTGTTCTGATCAGAACCCGAGCTGCAGCTATTTGATGCTCTTTTGAAGGAGTCCGAATCACAAGCCAAATACATTAGCCAAGTCTATTGGAAATAAAAGCATGGATGAGCTTCTACCACTTTGCTTGGAACATGCAATCATTCACTTTGAATGTGTTTTTCAGCTGCAAAAAAGAATGTTTCTGTGATTGCTTTGCTATGACTACAAGGAGGACATGAACCATTTAAGGACTTATACAGTGAGTCCTACTCATATATTATGATCGACTGTTTGAAACGCCACCCTGAGATCCAAGAAGATCGTGACTCAGCGTTCAACCTTGTATCATTTAGCACTTTGATGCGAGCTGATTCTATAACGTGATGAGGTCGGAAACCTGACTGAAATTTGTTGAAGAGTGCGTTTAAATTCAAGATATTGCTTGGTTGATTAAAAAACAATTTCTCGATAATCTCGGCGATGAAGGGAGTCTTTTGTTTGTTTATGGATATTGCAGTCTATAGTGTGGAAGCATGGAACTATCCAGCATTCATTTTTTCAGAAGTGGCTTGATCGTAGCTACTTTCAGGTGTTTAGGAAAGTCACCCAACTAAATTGAGCAAATAATTTATTTAAAAAAAATAGAGGGGCATTTTACAACAGATTTTTCCTCATCTGATGCAGAGAGGTCTTGCTTGAGAGCGAGTAGATTTCTCAGTGTTTCTCTTTGTCATTCCTGTGGCCCGTTTAGAGAGCAGGATTAGCACGTGCAAACAAGCTTTACTGAAATGTGCAAAGGCCAGAGATAACAAATAAAGCAGCTCCCGTTCTCAGGGTCTGCAACGTTATGAAAATAAGACCTTCTCACCATTGTGACAATGTGTCTGAAATCCTGTGGCTGTACGGCATCATTCAGAGGAGCTAATGATGTTGGCTCCAGTCTGCCTTGCCTATTCTTCTCTTTTATTTTGCAAGGTGAAACTCAATTTCTCTGCTTCGGCTGGCCTCTGCCTCGTTCCCTGCCTCTCCTATTTGATTTTGCATGTCCCCTTCTCGTCCATCTGAATTTCAAGATTTTCGTTGGAGATTGAGAAGTATCAAAGGCGTTTTTCATGGTCTTTGCACCTGACTAACTCGGCTACGATGTTTGCATCACCGTTGCGTGACATTTTCTCGACTGATTTGATTTGCAATCTGTATGTCAGCCTTGATCGCACATCTGAGCAGATTTACAAAAGCAGCACATTTGTCTTTCATTGCTCTGGATGGGCAAGAGTGGATCAAGCTTGCGCAAGGTCCAATATTGTTGCAAGTGGGAATTGATTGATTGCAAAGTCCCTCATGAATTTGTCAAGACAGAGTGTGTGTGTGTGTGTGTGTGTGTGTGTGTGTGTGTGTGTGTGTGTGTGGACACTGTGCGTGCGATAAGACAAAGAGGAGTTAAAAGTGAAGGGGGCAAGGAGAAGTGGTGTGCAAGGGCAACACTGTAATGTGATGCATGCAGAGTCACTTTGTGTGGTTATTTAAAATTGAGCACAGAGGAGTTCATTACACACAGATGAATTATAGATTTAATGTAAATTACAACTGAAATGACATTCATATACTCATACAGTTCAGGTCCATTAGTGGGCTCTCTTGAGATGCGCTTCAAATGTTAAAACTTCATTTTTTTTTTCCTCCTGTAAATTGTAACACTCGTATATCAGTACCATGATATTCCATTGCTCAACAAATATGACTGCTCTGTGGTTAATACAGCATCTTGGGATACATTAATCATTTAAGTTCATGAATTTTACATATTGTCTTGCATGGAATAAGATCACTTCCTTAGTTGCAGCTTGCTGATGAAATGAACTATAAAGCAAGACACTCTCGATACACATTACCTATGAATGAGCCAAGGATGTAGTAATTTGTAGGTTGTGGATTCATTTTGGACTTTGGGCGTAACAAAAACCTGCAACCAGATTACATATACTGTACACTTATGAAAAATGGAAAAATGGATCATTTTACAGGATCAAATCACATATCACACACATATCTTTACTGTTCAAAACGCCATATTGCCAATATTATCTGCTAAATTTGTCACATCGAGAAACCTCGCGGTTCAGGTTACGTGTCGTATCAAATGTGTGCGTGGGTTTGTACCTATATACATACGTGTGTGTGTGTGTGTGTGTGTGTGTGTGTGTGTGTGTGTGTGTGTGTGTGTGTGTGTGTGTGTGTGTGTGAGAGAGAGCCTGTTGGGTGGAGCTAATTCCTGAAAAGCTAGCTCGTAAAACTAATTTCCTTCACGTGATGAAGTTTTCTATCTATCCATCCATCCTTGCTAGTCCTATATCGGCCATTTAAAAAAAAAACCTCACAATCCATATCCATAATTTGATGTTGTGTCTTAATATCTTTATGTCACGTTGTTATCAAACATACACATTCATATTCATGAAGGAAAAAGAAAAACAAACAAAAAAAAACCCAACACCATACACCAAACTCGGTCAGTATGTCCTCACATAAAGCACAAACAATAATGCAGTCAGAGAATCACTTCCTGGAGTTAGACTCAGTATGTGCACTCAAGGAACCATTAGTATTGTACTCTATATTGATCAGTGATTAGAGAGATGTCAAAAGATTTTGAAAAAGAATTGGAATCCACTATAAGACTGCGAATCATTTCAACCTGTGCAGGCATTTCTAAGACTGCAATTGTGTTTTTCTATGAATGGTAACTGCACCACTCTGAAGTGGTTCACATCAACCTTCGAGCCTGGTGTTGTTCTATGGTGCCACATGCTGACTTGTCCTCCAGAAAGCCCAGTGCGTCTTGTTTGAAGTGAGCTTGGCTCTAGGAAACAACCTCTAGATTTTGACATCAAAACCAAGAATCAAGCCCCCTAATGGGCACCCCACTGTGGGCTAGAATTAGAGGGAATAACCCCCACCAGCAGGGCTTACGTCTCTAAATTCAGAGGCCTTGGAGGACACGATAGAGGCTGGAGAGCACATCCGATAGGTGAGCGAGTGCACCATAAGGGAGAATGAGGTGAGAGAGAGCATGTAACCCAGTGGTGGGCAATTAATTTTCCAAAGGGGCGACATAAGAAAAACTGGAACAGTTGTTGAGGGCCACATTAATATGACCACCACAACCGTGTTTCACATTCCATTAATCCATTTTCTGATCCGCTTTATCCTCACAAGGGTCGCGGAAGGTGCTGGAGCCTATCCCAGCCGTCACCGGGCAGTAGGCGGGGGACACCCTGAACCGGTTGCCAGCCAATCGCAGGGCACACTCAGACGATCAACCATCCACGATCACAGTCACACCTAGGGACAATTTGGAGTGTTCAATCAGGCTGCCATGCATGTTTTTGGAATCTGGGAGGAAACCGAAGTACCGGGAGAAAACCCACGCAGGCACGGGGAGAACATGCAAACTCCACACGGGGAGGCCGGAGCTGGAATTGAACCCAGTACCTCGACTGTGTGAGGTTGACACGTTAACCACTGGATCACCGGGATGATTGAACCAGTCTTGTAATGAAACAGAAGGAAGTTGTGTTTGAAAGAAAAGAAAATATGGCACTTCAAGCGAGACGTAAGCACATCAATATATGTGTGCTGCTTCTGTATGCATACCGCAAATGATGGCGAACAAGGCAGTTCGCAGGGCGCATGATGGCATCCCTTCATTCGTGCATGTAAGTGTGTGACAGACATGAAATGGGACAGAGGGCCTCTGCGGAGACAAACGGCAGTCAGTGCCTGCAGCAAGCTCAGAGCTCAAGGGTAACATATACTCACTCCTCGCCGTACCAAAGAGAAAGTGGCACTCGTCAATCCCATCCTGACAAAGCAGCAAAGATAATAGTGGGCTTTGATTTCACACGTCTTGCCAATAAAAAGCAAAGGACTCAAGGATTACATCCTATATAGTAGTATAGTTCTGTGAGGCAAAGATAAATATGATGCAGTGGGCCTGGTTTACTTAGATGCCAAATAGCCACTCTAACGGATTACGCACATTGGTGATAGATGTGTTGCTTGTGCTGCAGCAAGATTGGTGATGTGTAAAAGTGGTGGACACCCCCTTTTTAGCTGTGGTCAACAGTAAATCAGAGATGGTTTTATGTATCCCTAAAAGTATTTTTGACACTATTAACAAAAGAAAAAAAACATGTGTGCATGCGTGTGTGTGTGTGTGTGTGTGTGTGTGTGTGTGTGTTTCCTGTTTTTCTAGCACATCAAGCTTTGGAGTTATTTTCATTTTCTTTATTTTAAGTTTGACCTATAAAAGCTTGTAATTTATAGCTATGCCATTTCAGAAAACAATCCCACCTGTTGCTGAACCATACCTTTAATTAAAAAAAAAGACAAAATATGTTACGATATTACCGTACATATTATACTACTCTTGTTATACTGTACTACATTTATTATTATGAACATCTGATGTGTTAGAGGAAAAACGCAAGGGCAGATTAGGAATCGGCGCAAAAAAATAATCTCTAAAAGTTTACTTGCATCTCTGATTGAAAAAAAATAAGTAAAAATTTGTTGGCCAGTGTCATTTTCCACGTGGAGAATTTAGGAGAGCACCGTAAGTGTGGCAATATTGGGTAACAATGTCCACATTAGTTATTGATTCCTTTTTTTTATTGATATATGAATCCATAGAATTTCAATTGAAGAACATTACTCGCAAATTTTGTGACTAAGTTACATTGAAAAGACTGGCTTGAAATCATTGAATGTGGACTTTTCTCAAGTCTTGTGAATGTCATTCAAGCAATCTGGAAGAAAAATAAAGCAATATCTTACGTTGCTTATGTGTCGTAGACCAGTTGGGACCGATACACCACGCCTGCTCACACGCCAAAACTTTCAGAGCATGTTTATGTACTCTGTATAAAATGAACAAATACAAATATAATATAGCGGCACTGTTGTGCCTATGAATGGTTGCATCCTTGGAATACCATCGGTAAAAGAGGCATCTGCTTGCTATTCTACAAAAAAGTTGTGGCCTACCTGAGTGTTATGGAAAATAACTATTTAGCAAGCATCAGTATTATATTTTTGTTGTTTATTGTGACCACCTGCTTTTCACTTGAACATGAGGATTCTCTGTGATGCCAGAACACGACAACCTTGACTGATAAGTTTGCTCAACACAAAAGTACTTCCTTGTTTCTTTTTTTTTTTTTTGTCAATAGTCACCCCTTATCCCTGTCTGCATAAGAATCTTCTCATATCTATTTTTCATTTGCAGTCTCTCACAGTGCACACAAATGTTCTTTCTGTTACACTTATGTCTATTTGAAGCTTCAAATATTAAGAAACCCAAAAGACAATTTATTTTCCAGACTGTTTTATTTCTACGCCGAGCTGCTAAAAATTCCAAAACATGCCCAACTTTCCTTGCACCACGGCCTCGGCGAGTCAAATTAATGTGGACATATTTTGATGAGCGAAATATAAAACCTAATCTAACTAACCATTGCAGCATTACATTGAACGTCACAGTTGTAATAGTGAAAGCCTGATATTTTCCAAAAACGCATGGATATTCTTCTCCAGTAAATATCACGACTAAAACGCTGTTATAGCAGACTCACAGCACCAATGTCATCAGCTTCGTAAAATATTTTTTGTCTGTCTCTCTGCATACATTTGATAGCTTTCTGGAAGGAGCTTACAACATGTCGCAATGTCTGTTGTAACTGAATCCAACCATCAAGTGCAATATGTTTCACCTTCACGGGGCGCTGGACTTATGACAGCCTCTGAAATGCATCACAAGTTCGCTGCTTTAGAGAGAATGGAGAGAATGTACGGAAAGCCAGATTTGGCAGGGAGCGCCCACGTTTTAGGCTTGCCCCCACTCAGAGTGCGCCTCTGCCACATACAGTACATGCACATGAGAGAATATGGCCAAATGAATTCTGCTGCTGTTTTGTGCAATCGAGTTTGTGCCCATTGTTGCACATGCAAACCTTGAGGCCCAATATGTGATGATCCCCACTCAAGGCATTCTTACACTGTATGCTTTTGGTTCTCAAGAGGGTGACAAACAAGCGCACTGCGGAGCTTTTAACCATCACTCAAGTTACAATAACGTCTAGTAACATGAGAGTGTGTGTAGGGTGAACGGGTAAGAGAGGTTCGGACCAATTTTTGACTTCATTACCGGGTCAGCAAACATTTTTTGCATGCATGAGTGTATTCCTAACTTTTTTGTGTGGACACGTGTATGTGGGATTAGAAGGGTAAGCGTGAAGGCAAGAGAAAGAGTCTTTCTTGAGGAATAAAAGCAATTTTATATTGGTAGAAAGGTCAGCCGTATACTTGGATGGTATCAAACTGGTAGTGATCACCTTTTGCTGCATATCTCTGAGGTATTGAGCAGGCACACTCTAATGCCTTTGATATATGGACTACAGGACTCCCTGAAGAGGTCAATGCCATAGCACTTTGTCTCTATGAGCAATGACCCTCTCAAGCTCCATTTCGAAGCTTTATATCTGCCGGAAATATTTCGAGCTGGGCATCGTACTTGAAAGCTAATCAGTGGTGACTTTGCATTAGGGACAAGAGAAGCCATGCCTCACCACATGCTGTCAATTTGGAAGATTGTTTTCTTTTAGAGTGGGGATTACTTTAAAAATTGCAAATGCAATTTCAATAAATTCATGTATAAATAAATGCATAAGTAGTGACTTTTGGGAAATAATTTATTTTGGTACTAGGTGCCTGTCAGACTTCCTGTTCCTGTCAGCTTGTAGTCCAGTTCATTTGCTTTGCCTGATATGTATACAACATCAATCATGAAAAAAATATTAAAGACTGGGGCTGGGCAATCAGTGGAAAAAAAAAATCACGATTAGCTGAATGACTTTCGCGGCTAATCTTAGACCTCGTGTATCATATTCTGTGCCATATTGTAGAAATTCGTGTGTTGTTGTGACAATAATTCTTTGAATGTCTGGAACTCCACTTTAAATCTAACTTAAAAGAACAACAACAAAGCAAAAAGTAAAGTAAGAAAAAAATCATATACTAAAGAATTAGCAATAAAAACATACAAATACAAAACAATATAAATCAGCAATTTATTTCTCCTGTGCACGTGTCTTATTGGCAGCGTGCTGACGTGCATCGATGGTGTATGCATTTTACATTAATATAAGAGTAGAAGCAGAAATTCATCATTGAGCTTTATTAAAATGACTTATTTATTTTGTAAATCGATCGATGATTCGGATAAAAAATAAACACAGTTTAATTTCCAACCATTTAGTCCAAAAAACAATTCCAAGCATTTGGACAATTTTGAATCAGACACTTTCTAAATAATTAATCGATTCGTGTAAAAAAAAAAAATAAATAAATAAAAAAAAAAAGAATCATTTGTTAATCTATTAGGTGCTGATTAATCGATGAATCTATAAGTCAAGTCAAGTCAAGTCAACAGTATTTATAGAGCACTTTCAAACAGCCATCGCTGCATACAAAGTGCTGTACATGGAGCAATTTAACATGCACAATAAACAGTAAGACAAATCGGTAATAAAGGCGGTAGAAAGCACCAAACAGTAAAACCAAGAACAAATCTAAGTCATGCTGAGTCGAATGCCAAAGAATACAAGTGAGTTTTGAGGAGGGTTTTGAAGATGGGCAGCGAGGAGGCTTGCCGAATGTTTAGTGGGAGGTCATTCCAGAGAGAGGGACCAGCAACAGAAAAGGCTCGATCCCCTCTGAGCCTCAGTTTAGTTCTTGGTACTTCTAATAAAGTCTGGTCCACAGACCTGAGGCGCCGGGCAGGTGTGTAGGGGCGGATGAGCTCAGAGAGGTAAGGTGGCGCGAGATTATTCAGAGATTTGAAAACAAATAAGAGGATCTTGAAAATAACTCTAAAATGAATGGGGAGCCAGTGAAGGGATGCCAGAGTAGGAGTTATGTGCTCCCTCTTACGAGTACCAGTCAAGAGGCGAGCGGCGGCATTCTGGACCAGCTGAAGGCGCTTAATGGAGGACTGGCTGACTCCAAAGTAAAGGGCATTGCAGTAATCGAGCCGGGATGTGACAAAGGCATGAATTACCATCTCAAAGTGTTCATGTGAGAGGAGAGGTTTTATTTTGGCCAGCTGTCTAAGGTGAAAGAAGCTGGAATTAACAACGGCACCAATTTGCCGATCGAGTTTGAAATCACTGTCCAGTTATATAATACATAATTCCTGTTGTGAAATTTTACATTAGCTTACAAATGATTTTTTTTCTTCATGCATTTCAGAACATGATTACTGTATATTAAAAAAAGATGGTACAGGGTTCCCTTCTGGTTTGTAGCACATATCCCATCACTTTTTTTCAAATGCCACCGAAACTGATGATAATGAATGAAGTAATATCTACATACCACATATTCCATGTTGCGAATAATTGTCCTAATAAATAATTAGTTTTGGCGTTAAAAGCACATTGTAAGAGATTTCACTGTTGTGGGAAGTGGAACAGGACTAATTGAATGGAGAAGTCACTTAAGTTGTCTGAAATGACTGTTTATTTTTATTTTGTAGTGTTTCATCAAGACCTAAAGAAATGGTTAATCAGTCACTGTGTTTATTAATAAAACAGAGCCAGCAGCACAGTTTTGATTCATCTGAAACCTGCCAATAGTTGTCTGCTCAATAATAAAATGAAAAGTGAAGTCACGTGAAGGAAAACTATTGTACCGTATTCGGACCAACTTTTTATCAAATGCATTCAGACATAATCACAGTCCATTCGGAGTATATTGATTTGGAACTAACCATCGGTGTGAAATATTGAATACCGTTTATGAATGTCTGGTGTATTAGAAATAAGTAAATGCTGCAGTATCGTTACAATAATACACTTCTTGTGCTATTTTTCTCCTACCATGCCTATTCAATCCCCCGCTTCCTTTCATTTCCCTCTCCATTGTCCTCTCCATTCACTCACCTTCACGCAACCATACCCTATCCACCTTTCACCATCCCTTTTACAGACTCCGTATTCTGCATTGTGGCTGTGCTGAGTGATTAAGTGGATGC
Source organism: Hippocampus guttulatus (assembly GCF_054856545.1). Classification (NCBI taxonomy): domain Eukaryota; kingdom Metazoa; phylum Chordata; class Actinopteri; order Syngnathiformes; family Syngnathidae; genus Hippocampus; species Hippocampus guttulatus. The sequence continues at coordinate 16,469,616 of NC_141262.1, forward strand.
CCTTCAAGCCATGGAGGAAATGGACAGTAAACCCTACCAGCCGCTGTCTAAGGGCCGTCATGAAATGGAGATGTCCTACACTAGTTCGTCTGATGAGAGCGAGGACGGTCACGCTCACCACCGCTCTTACACCTCACGTGAAACCCTGCCCGACTACACACACGAGCTACGCCTCACGCTTGGATCACACCGCGAAAGGCAGAACAACTACAGCCAAGCTCAGCCAGGTATCCCATATGCTCAGGGTATGTACAGTATGTATTTACTTGTGAATGCACCCTCAAAGCCTCACAGAAGCCGGATGTATTGGCTCAAAAGGCGGACAGAGACACACACTCGCACACTCAGTTTTTTAAAAGGGCCTATGTGAATTCCCTATTAAGAGTCTACAATGAGCCGGAAGGACAGTCGGGAGCAACCAATTACCTCTCTTCTACGGAGGTGATATTTCCCTCCCAAAGCTAAACTGGGTCAGCCCCAAACCTCTTTGGCCTCACCTGGGGTGGAACATCACCCTTCATTACACACACAGACACAGGCACACTTGAGGTAGTGCTGACGCATACACACTGAGAAATTTCTTCCCTGCTGGTGACAGGAGGAGAAATGGGCCAGTGCGTGCTGTGATGGATGGCCTTTATGCAGGTCATGTATGGTGTTAAGAGAGAAGCTGTACCTCATCAGGACTGTGCTGCTGTGCAGGGCTCACTGTGATCAATAGATGCACTCTCTGCCACCCTAACGTCCTGCTTCCCTGCGACACCATCCCACCATGCTAACCGGCAACATTAGCCAACCGTTTGGACATGCAGTTCCTTCAATGATCATATTTCAAATACCGCCCACTTTGGATTTTGTCGTATTAGTGAAAATATAACCACCCACGATGGCCATCAGTCATCACGGATGTGTGCCAGCATTTGTCGATTTAAGTTTCTTTGCTTTTCCATTATATTAAAAAAAAAAAAGTCAGAAAAAGAAAGTAATTACCTTACCATATGATATGACACCGATGCCGTGTATCACATCATACGGTAAGGTGCGAACGACGCCCCCAAAGCAGCCTTTTAAATGTCAATGATAGCTTGTGATATGAAGCACATCTGTTCATCGTTTGGCAACAGAGTTATATAAAGTATGGCCTGCCTAAGTAACCAACTGTTTAGGGGGGCGACGCCTCCAGTGACATTTTTAATGGATGACAGGGAACAGCCTCTTCATCTAATTCCCAAAGCATATTATTCACATTGACTGTCATATGAGTCTGCCCTTCTTTTCTATTCCCTTTTCTATTTCCTGATGTCACATATACCTTTTGGATGTTGTTGTCATTGTCAATTTAATAGTACAACCTCACCCAGTCCGGCAAAGCTACAATAGCTGGCCGTGTGTACTTGTCAAATCCTGACTTAACTCATCCAGGAGGTAAAAAGGTAACCCAAAACAAGCTAAGGTTTGTGTTCATGACTCAACTATAAGAAAAGTGAAAATGGCTTCCATGGCAGAGTTCCAAGGTGAAAACCACAGCTGACCAAAAAGTTACTTTTGTTAAAAAGAAAAATAAATAAATAAAATAAATCACCCAGTTATCCTCAAGACTCTTGTGAGAATATTCTATCGTCTGGCGAGATGAAAGTTCAACTTTTTGGAAGGTGTGGGTCTCTTTGCATCGTTGCCTAAATGTAAAAAGCAGTAAGGATTATACATAGAGCAATTTCTAGCACACACCACTAATTTGTTTATTCAATCAAATTTGATCAAGATTCACGACCTTGTGAAAAATGATACCCAATTTAATTTACTGAAGCCTGAAACAAATCACTAACTAATATTATACAATGTATTTTTTTTGGGGGGGGGGGCGGATTGAGTGCTTATGGCATGCAAGCATTTGGAAACTTTGCGTTACCAAAAATTGGTACAAACAGGAATTTTTTTGTGTGCCTGTATGTGGGGTAAGACTGTGGAACAGTCTGGACCTACACCACATTCGACGCCAAAGCATCCGTACCTTAAAGTATTGTTCAGATGTATGGACTCTTCACAATGTGGAGGGTGGGGCTTAGCATTAACTGCTCAGTCACTGGCTCTTTCTTTAACATTGTTCGTATGTGCTTGTTGTTGCGTGCCATGTTGGGATGTGTCATTTCCTTTAACCTTGTTGGTATGTGTTTGTAGTTTACCATGCTGACATATATTATTTCTATTTCCATTATTGGTATGTAATTATTGCTGAAATATTTTAAATGGTGCAGACCGTTATTTCAATAGCAACTATATTTAATAGGCATCAATTTTCTTAATCTATTGTCTATATTAGTAGGACTTGTACAGGTGTAAGTTAACCATTAGGGATTTAAAAGTTAGTATCTATGTATGGCCTGTAATATAAATGTCAGACGGAGGTTGGAGTTTTCTGTTTTCCCAACTTATGTTGAGCAGCACATGTAGAGCGTTTGCTCATGCTAACATGGGGAAGTCTTTTTTCTTTTTTCCTTTTTGTATAAATGTATCACACGGTTGTTTGATTTTGCAGAAACATTTTATTTTTCTGCTGGCTTGCTCCAAAAAAAAGTCACTCAATTAATCAATCAATCATTCCTTATTATTATTATTTTTTTTTATTATTATGAGTAGTAGTAGTAGTAGAGGTAGTCGTAGTAGTACTCTTGAGGGCTCTCTGTGAAATACATCTGGTAAACTATCATCATCTCTCATTACATTGAATCATAATTGTGCCATTAACTTTGTTCACTGATTGGCGGGGAGACAACATTCACATAAATATTGCTCATGTGCTTATTGCAACATGTGTTGAATGAGGCCCAAGCAGATCAGTGTGTCATATTTAAACCTACTTCAGCTTCCTTCATTTAAATTATGGCAGCTGGACAGCAAGATGGTGCTGTTTATAGAGAGGTTTAAGTGAGTGAATCAAACATAATCAAGTGGAACAAGTCCTCCACACATTCATTGCAAAAATTGCACCCTTGAACAAACAAGTTGTAAATGCGCTTGTCTCAGTTAGATGGATTGAACTTCAATGAAATGATGTTGGAGTTTGCATGTTCTCCCTGTGCCTGTGTGGGTTTTCTCCGGGTACTCCAGTTTCCTCCCACAACAAATAATAATTTGCTTGACTCAGCGTGACTCGTAGCTATACAATGAAAATTGTGCTCGTCCTTGTTTGATTCCAGAAAGATTGTATAAAAGAGACAGCAGGACACACTGACTGTCATCCTAGTGGTCAATCGGCCTAAAATGCTAGTTTTTGTCCAGATACTTTTCTGTAATTGTATCCCTCCAGAGAATAGTTTCTGTATTTCCTCCTGCAATAGTGACAGTTTATTAATCTATGGTACTTTGTTTCCTTCTAGTTGCAGCAACTACACCATTTGTGATTTTCAGCAATGCAGTTGCTCCATTACTTCCGTATGTAGATTCTAAAAAAAAACAAAAAAAAAAACAACCAAAGCAGTTAAGAAAGTCAACTGACTCGGTTGCATATAAATTCTTCTTCCGCTTCTTCAAAAATGAAAAAATAATAAAATAAGTAGATCTCAACTGAATTGAATTGAGGTGTAAATGGAGAACTAACACAGTTTATCTGATGTTCTCAGATGACGGGATGATTCTTTGAATTGGAGGGCGTTCTAACACCTGAAAGCATGCGAGGCTCAATTTTTCCCTCAGTCTGAGTCAATATTAATAAGGTTTGATCTTTATCTGATCTCTTCACCCCACCAAGGAGAATATAGATGAGATCAGTGCTCTGTTTGAGCAGCAGTTCAATACATCTCAAGTTCAATAACACACATCAGGTAGTCAGAACAGTATAGGGCTGCAATGCCAATGGTTCAGGAAAATCAAGGCTGGCATTTTGACCTCTGAAACTCAAACCTGTCCTCGTAATTGTACAAAGGTATCATATTATATCATATCATATATTGTAACCTTCACCCATACAAATATTCTTTAGTGTATCCAAAGACTCTCTTTGGGCAACTCATCAAAAAAAATGAAAAAAAAATGACTGAGGTCATACGTAGACCATGCACAATTCCGAAAGATCATCTATGAAATTGATGTATGATGCCATTCTTTTGACAAAAAGCTTTCAGACGCTAGCCAGCAACTAAAAGAAATACAAATGACAGGAAAGACGGAGTTAGTTTCCGATTTGCAATTGATTCCTGATGTCTAGTAAAGTTTCTACAAGATTCTGCAATGGTTTTGTGCGGAATTCTGTTCATAACTAATCCCAAATAATTGAGAGGGGCACTCCTAAATCTGTGATTTTTAATATTACAGATACAGGTCGGTCCAGTATGGTGTCCCAGTGCGTGCTTGCTTTGTCTATTGATGAACACCTGGTCAGCAAAGACGCTGAAGCAAAGAATAAACACACTCCAGTATTAGAGGCTTTGCTGTCTTCAGGTTCTCAATCTGTCTCCCCATCTCCCTTCATTGCATTTAGATTTCTGCAACGCTGCTCAACTGAGGAGTCCAGATTACGTCCACCAACAGCAACAACGGAAGCAGCATCAAGAAGCCGACGAGGAAGCATTATGCGCTGGACCCACCGCTCACATCCACAGGCGCGGCTACTCCCTGGGCGTCGGTTCCGATGTGGACACTGAGCCTGATGTGGAACCCTCAGCCGCCCATGGCCTGCAGCACATGTGGATGCGTGGTTTGAAGTCGGAGCAGAGCTCCTGCCTGACAAGCCGCGCCAACTCTGCCCTGTCTCTCACCGACACCGAGCATGACAGGAAATCTGAGCCCGATAACGGTGAGTGATAAAACCTCTTTTCACACTCCGTAAGGAGATTGTCCATCAAAGTCAAAGGAGATAGAAAATTTAGCATAGTGCACCTTTGATGGTGCATCACCGTGCGTGTAAGTACCGTGAAGCGTATCCCGAAACCCAGTAATTTTCTTCATAACTGTGTTGTCAATACACCTTTTCGTTTCATATTGGAGAGAATGTGAATCCATTTTGAAACTACATAACAACATCAAACAACTTTCATGGCTTGAGTTACAGCCCTCAGCAATCATGACTGAAAACTCTGTTTTCAGACTATTGCTCAAATTCTTCTTTCTTTGAAGGCTATGGCGAAATGCCGAGTATGGGCTTTTGGTCATTCACCCTCAGCTTTCACCCTAACCCTAGCGGGGCGGAGGAGTGATGAATCTTTAGGAAATGAAAACACCCACGTTATATGGTTTGGAGAGGATCGAATATCCACCCACCGAAAGCTGAATCAGATTGGGCTTTAGTCGTTTTTTTTCCTTCTTTGTTAATGACAATTAATCATTGGGTCAGGTGTCTTCAGTAACTGGTGACTGTTGATAGCTGACATTCGCCTGAGAGTGAGAGCCTTATCCTGGCAGGAGAGAGACATTGTGAGGTTAAAGTAAAGAAATGAGTCCAACTGGAAAGGAGTTTGGGATTGAGCCAGCTCTCTGTCTTGCACTGGAGGGCTTGGCTGCCTGCAGATGGAGAGTTAGTTAGAGGTGCGCACAAACAAAGACAGAGCTCTCCAACACCTCCCCAAGGGCACTGTCTGTTTATGTGCTGCGAAAAAGTGCAATGCATTCAGACGATGATGAAAGGGGGAGGGGGGGGCGAGACCATGTGAACGGAAATGCTAATGAGGGAATACACACGACAATGTATGGTATAATTAGAACGCAAATACAAGAGAATGAGGAAAAACAGGAAAGAGTGAAGCATAGAGGGCTAAAGTGGAGCAGAGTAAGACAAAAATGATTCAGGAACGGTTTTAGGGTGTGCTTGTTTTTGTTTGATGTGCACCTTAATGACAGCCTGATTGGAATTGGAGTCTGCCTAATGCAAAATCACAAGCGAAAGGCGAGCGAATGAGAGGGAGGGAGTGAAAGTGCTTGCAGCAATACACCGCAAACAATTTGTGATGGCTGCGTGCATATGGACCAAAAATAATTAGCATTTAAGAAGAGACCCTCTGACTTAATCCGGGGTCAAAAAAAGGAGAACGATAAACAGGCATGCAGAAGCGAACAGCAAATCAGGATGGAAGTGGCACAGGTGAGAGGCGAGGATTTAAATGTTCAAAGCAATTGGCTTAACTGCTGCGATGCACCATGAAAGCTGGTTTATGTGTGGATTTCACGTGTTCCACGAAGGACTAAATGTCCAGTGGCTTCCTGAACCCGACACATTCTATCTCTTCTATTTCCTTTGACTCCTATTTTACCCCTCTCTCCAAGTGCTATCTGTTACTTGGCAACCTTTATTCCTCTGCTATCATTTATTCTCATGCACTTCCTGTCCATCCCACTGTGACACGTGGCCAGGTGTGTCCATGCGTGGCACCCTCTAATAGGAAATACATTATGGATGTCACACCTCTCTCTGCAACAAAGTCTAATACCCTCTCTGCTCGCATCGATAATACAAGTAAGAGTCACTGGCTAAAATAAATAAACAAAAAAAAAAATAAAATAAACCGATTTTGGCTGGGAACGGGCTGGAATCAAAAATCTACTCCCGAAACAAAAGTGCATTTTGAGTCAGACAGACCTTGCCATCCCTTGGTCTTCAAAGCGCATCCCTCTTCCAAATCTATTAATGATGTCAGCGTAAAACTGGCAGAAATCCATTTGGTCCTTGTCTGATTGAAGGTGGCAAGTCAATTTTGTCAGCGAAAGTGTTGTCGGTGCATGTGTTATGAGGAAAACAGAGAGACGAAAGGGAAAGATTACGTTTTAAGATTCAATACATGCCTGCCTGTATTCTTTTATTCATATGTGATTTAAAAAAAGATAAGGCAATCTTTGTGTGTGTGTGTATATGTGTGTGTGTGTTGTGTGTGGAGTTGTAGTGGGTGTCCAAGTGTAACACCTCCCCTTGAGGATGACTGTAGGCATACCAGAGCATCTGTCAAGCCTGCTGACAAACTCGTGAAAATATCAACCTCTCCGTATTGATGACTAAGAGTGCAATGTTAGAGTTGAGGAGATTGGCAGTACAAAAGACAAAGTAAGGTTCAGCTGGAGTTTATCACTGACACTCTCACAGGCACATGCGCACAGCACGCACAGTGTTAAGGCCAGAGGAAAGCCTACAAGGCTGATTGTTGAACCATCAAATTTGGGTTTGACCGTGATTCACTTTGGCCCAACAACAATTCAACAGCCGCATCTGTTCAAATCACAAAGAAACCTTGAGGCACTCATTTCACTGTTTTGAAATTCAAAATTCCGACTTCAAAAACACAATGCTGTGCACATTTTGAAGTTGTTCATTTTCACGTTATTGCTATCATTGATATGCATTATGGAGCCATTAATAGAGCCATTCTTTGCAAATTGCCATAGCTAAAAAAATAAAAGTCACATGGCTTCAGCGTTGTATCATACATTTCGTTTAAATACCTGATACTGGAATGCGAGGTGAGGTTTGCAGACTGTGGCGACATCCCCCAGCCCTCTAATTTGCGCATGTGAGCAATTGCACACTGCTCTCACCCTCTCAGCGCACACTGCGATGCTAGTGCGCATCTCACACACACACACACACACACACACACACACACACACACACACACACACACACACACACAGACACACACACACACACACACGCGCACACACACACACACACTAATTCTACGCTCATTCGTAAATTCAACACCAGTTTAATCTACAAACAGCACACCACACCATTCCCACTTCCCTTACAGTTTTAGTTTCAGTAGCACAACCGAGGATGCACACTCAGTTGTTCTACTATGATTTGAGGCATACATTGACACATATACACTCACCCTCAGTCATGATGAGACGCTGCAGATGACGCTGATTGCTCCATTCAGAGAGTCTAAACGGGCCCCTTAAATGAAGCTCTTTTGCGTGTTTCACAAGTCAGGTGGCTAGAAAAAATAATTGTGGCCCGATAAATGAGATGCCATTTTATTGAACGTCCACAGATGGATTAATTCCTAGCCACCGAACGGCTACTGTAAAAATCAATTCCGTTTGAGTTACATGTACTGTACATTGAGTCACAATCTAAATGTAAATGTCATTTACATATCGCTGGCATCAGGTGGAATCCTTCTACCTCCATATTATCACTTTTCAGGAGACCCCCACAACGGCAATTTGTTCAACTATTAACATTGCATCGTCAATGAGTGCAAGCCATTTTCAACACTTTCAATTGGCCAATAATATGTAAAAATGACACTTGCCAAAAGTACAGATTTGTGAAAAATATTAAATTGACCAAATTGTTACATAGAGGGATTTGGCGCAACTTCAGCAATTTTTAAATTTGTGACCAGTATGTGTCATATGAGGCACTCCATCTTAAACTGGCTCAGCTTTCATCCACTGTCACTCACTGCAGCAGACACCAACTCTTATTGAAAACTTGGAGTAGACACAACTACAGTGTTTGCCGAATGCAGTGAAAATAGAAATAGCACACGTACCATAAAAGTGAGGAAAATTTGGGTAAAAAAAAACCCTTCAAGAAATTACTTTCATCACTATAAGATAGATTCATGAGGAAAACCACGATGTACAGCCACTAGTACTTACCGTGGGTTGTCAGTGAAATGCATGCCACGGGAGAGTTCAAGAGAAAAATAATGTGAGAGGTCAGTTAGATTTAATGCCAGTGGATTGAAATCATGTGACGTGGAAGCAAAATATGACTCTGAAATGCAGGTTACAGCACTCACCAAATGAAATGCCAATTAAGTGGCCGTTTTTTTCATTCTTCATTCCCTCAAGGCCAATGTCGGTCTTAATGGACTCGCCTTTGGTCTTACCTTTTTGCGCTGACACCGTGGCATGGTGCAGGCCACCTCCTGGCATGAACACACTGTTCTTTTTACGCTTCTTCCTCTGAGCAGTGAAATTATAAAACACCTGCGAATCCTGTCATATTAAAGGATCTCTCAAATATCAACGCAATTACCTTGGTTTGAGTAAGCACTAAATTCGGATTGGCTTCCGCCTCCATTATCCCCTTTTCAAATTTGACTTCTCTCTCCTATTTGCTTGATCCTGCCAAATTAATATACTTGATATATTTTAGTGTTCCACTTCAGACATAGATTGCAGATAATGGTTGGAGGAAATGGGTTTTGAAATTGCTTCCACTATTTAGCATTCCCAGGTTACCAATCGCATCAAATAAGGCAGTAGCAGTAAAAAGCATGGCTTATTTTGACATATTTCAAGTCGCATTGTTTGTGTCACTGGGTAAAAAGATCACAAATGAAAATTTAATTTTGCAAAATTCCAAAATGATTAACATTTATTTAATACACTCATAAGATTAAGATTAAGATATCCTTTATTTGTCCCGCAATGGGGAAATTTACAGTCAGAGTTCAGAAAGGAAAACACTGCGTAGGGAGAGGGAAAAAAAAACACGCTCGAACTATCCTCTTCTGAGGATAATTTAAGTCCAGGATAAAAAAAGACCCTAGCACATGGATAAGCATATGACCGTTACAACAAGTCACAAGACATAACATGTAATGAGAGGGCGGATGAATGGGAAGGGGGAGGGGGAGGGGGGGGGCGACCGCGACGCCGCTCGTCCGACCAGCTGCACGGTCACCGAGCGCTCTGCAGATCATTCCATGTCACGGGGGGAAAAGAATGGAGCGATGAAGACGTTGATGATAAGGATGTGTATGCGCGTGTGATTGTCTGGTTGTTTATGTGTATGCGTGAACAGGCCGCAGCTGCTTCGTCAAGGTCTGCTCATGAAGACAGTCCTGGCTTATCAGTCCATGGCCGAGAAGGAGGGGGTGATGGTGGGGGCACTAGCATCCGTGCATACCTTCCATCCAGGGGAAATGGGTCCAAATAGCGTTGTTTGTTTTGGAGGGACGGCCGCCAACAATTTCAGGTGGCCTTGAGTCCATGGCTGTATCCCTTCACTGGCGCCGATCAGCCAAATCCTCAATTCCTTTTCGAAGCGAGAATTCCAACTTCTCCATGTTGTTGTCGATCGTACGGAGACGCTCCAGAACCGAAATTGCGGTTGAGCTCAGTCACCGCTTGAGTCTGAGTGTTGGACATTCGCGCTAGACCATCGAGAATGACCGGCAGCTTCTTCACTTCCAATAAAGCTGCTCCCGTCGGTTGGATTTTGCAATAGAACAAGAAACTGCTAACACCAAACTGCAGCATACCTGCTATCAGAAGGCCGATAATGTAGATGTCTTCCTCCTCCTCAACGGACAGTATTGACAGGCACACCATTCTCCGCTTCCTCCATGGATCTAGGGTGTACCCGGCAGCAAATGTCCCGAGGGGCAAGCAGGCTCCCCACTGCCTGCTCTTCTCGTCGAGAAAATTTTGTCGATTGCATCAAGAGACCAGCCAACCAATTCCATGGTTTGTTTCATTTTAGGATGAAAAATACGGCGGAGGCTAGGAAAAGAGTCAACCTTGTTCAAATATATTTCAAGTGCATTTTAGTTCACTTTAGAGAACATTTTGCTGCATGTTCAGGTTGAACATAGCAATTTTCCACTAAGAGCAACAACAAACAACCTATAACAAACTCAGATATAAAATACAGACACTGTTTGTGTTACAAATAGTGCAGTTAGCTATTCGACCAATCCTTTTCTGTATCGCTAATCCTGTTGAAACTCATGGACTGGTTGCTAGTCATTCACCGGGCCCATATTGGGACAGACAATCTTTGTCAAATGTGAGACTGTTCAACTGTTTAAGGCAGAAAGTCATCTAAATTATTCACAAATGAAAACAATCTGAAAAAGAAAGATTAGGCATAAGAATACACAACCATAATTCCCATACTGAAAAGCTACAATTATAATCATAATAAGGGTTGATCATGATTGATGGCAACAAAAAAGTATGGAGTCAAGGTGAAACTTGCTTCGGGGCTTTTAACTAAATATTTGTGTAACTCTATATACAGAATTTGAGAAGGTTCACTCAAAGAACTTTAGCGGTTGATTGCCATGTCCACGCCACAGGAACTCTAAATAAGGGCTTTATTGATACTTTATTAGTTCAGTCGTACTTTAACATGCAACAGTGAACATTTGGGGTTACAAAAGTCCAGCTATTGTTTTCGTGACTACCGTTTTTATTTGATATTTTTCCATCCTGCTCAAAGATGGAGGACTGCCATACAAAAAGCTTCCAAAGATGGGTATGAACAGCAAGGTGCAGCCTAAGCCTAACCTTGAGGAAAATGCACGCTCAGTAAGAGAAAGAAAGTTCACGGCAAAATATTTATCCAAACGTTTTAACAAATCCAGGATCATTTGCTCCCATCTAAACAAATGAACTAAAATGCTGTGGAAATCCTTTTGTACGTTTCTCCTGACTGATACCTTTGAAAGATGAGATCGCTCTGATGATTTACGAAGCTCTCTGCAAATCAGAGTATGTGCTTTTATGATGTGACTACACGAATGTCAGTAATAGCCTACTAGAACATTGGAACTTTATTTCGGGTTAAATAAAATGACAGTTCAGATGCACTCGAAATGGTAGGTTTAAGATGACTCCTATTTAACATCACTCTGAATGTGACTGGTTAATTCTGAACACAGGTCCATCCTCACTTACAACAATATGTGCACACTTGGTCAGTGTGTTATGCTATCTCTTTTTTTTTCTTAACATCCCCCCCCCCCCCCCCTTTAACTTTATTTTCCCAATTTGGTTGTGCAGGTTACAGGTCATATTCATGGTGGATTTTACATTTGTCCAGGACTAATATCTCACAAATACCATCCATTTGGGCAGGTATGTGTAGAGGTTTTCTATCTGCTGTATTTTTTTTTTAAATGTAGATTTTTGTTTATTGTTAAAACAAAAAACCTACAACATCAACTGTAATTCTCAAATATGCCAGAGATGTTTGTCGAACAGACATGATGCACTGAGGCACTTTGTTTCTCATGAAGCCCAGAAAATTGTCTGCTATATAACTTTTTGTCCTTGTCAAGGGTAAAAATAAGCAGAGGTGGTTAATTTACAAAATTTACAAAATAATATATTTTTTAATCTAATAAAGATGTCCAAAACATTTTTAGCAATACTGCTTATGAATTACAGAAAATTACACAGAGAAGACACAGAAACAAAACCCGAAACTGACCTTACAGTTCATGAGCAAGCATACGGCTTGAAGAGAGAGCGCAAAGATCATAAAAGGCTTGTTGGTGAACAAGTGTCAGACAGACATTACAAATGAATTAATTCATTCATTAATTATGTGATAGTATTTGGTGAAATAAGAAGAGAGAAATTACGCAGCATGTCAGATGGGAATCTGATGTTCCCGATTTCACTTATTTATGGCACAATTCTAAGAATTATTCAGACGACAGACTTCTAATTAGCCAGAGAGGGAATTACAAATGTTTCATGGAAGCGCTCTTATCCGGAAATGTCAGATAAGTCTCGTTAAGCATTGTGAATGAGAAGGATTTCATGTGTTTCTCCTTCCTCTGATGTTTGAAGACACAAATCTTCTTTTGGCATCACTGTGGTAGTGCTAAGCCCTTTTGAGTTGTGAATCCGCAATGCCCTCAGAGATAAAGACATTCCCAGGTGTGCCAATCAAACCAGACGTGCTCCTGTTCCATATCTTTTAACTTGCCCAGCGATTTTGTGCATCTGTGCCTAGGTGAGTGGCAGTCTAAGTGGCAACAGCAGACAAACGGCCACATGCACAAACTCCCTTTTTGCCTTCTCAAGACCCTGGGGGTGGGGTTGCGGTAATGGATTTGTCTATTAGCTCGTAAAGAACATTGCTCAGTGCCATATCGATCATCTGAGCTGTAACGTTTAGGGTCTTTAAGTTGTAGAGTTGATCTAGTGGTACACAGACTCCCCTGGCTATTTTACTAGAGTGAGAGATGATCAACTTAACCCCGGTGCCACGCTTGGCCAGAGGAAACACTATAAACCCGTCCACCGGAGCCAGAAACCGTTTTTATTGAACCTGCCGATCGGGCATCCAGCAGAAGCTGCAGCACTTCTGTGAATCAGCCATATGTTGGATTGTAGCGGAGTTTTGACTCTTTGCTTCTTTAATGGTGGTCACAGGACATAGTTAGCCATGTTGGCAAGCTGTCAGAAACATGGACAAACCCCGCGGTCCTAATGATGGACCTTTACAGTCCACCGGCCCAAAGGAAGAGTTATTGGACCGCACTGCCGCTTGATGGGCAGTGCTTGGCTTTTGTGTTCATGTGTGAGAAAAGGAGTCTTTTTGGTACCCCCCCCCCTCTCACTCCTCCCTCCCATCTTGCCATCCCTGTGTGTGTGTGTGTGTGTGTGTGTGTGTGTGTGTGTGTGTGTGTGTGTGTGTGTGTGTGTGTGTGTGAGAATTCAAACACCCTACTCCATTATCATCTTGCTGCCATGGCAACAGTCATTGAATCAGAACATCAGTGGCAGCTTTCATTTCATGCTATCCACTGCCTGCCTACAGGCTGCCTGTATACATAAACTATGCGATCGAAACATCTCAAAGCCAAGCCACTACTTGCCAATTTAATAAGCGGCCATACAGCAATAGCTCTACCTTCACCTACACAGTGGAGGAGGTGAGAGCTGAGCTGTTTTTAAACAAACAATGGCATAAGCGGGCCTTGAACTGTTTTTAGCTTCAAGCGCTTTTAGCATATTAATATGAGCGCAGAGACGGGTGAGTGGCACATGAAAATGCTGAAAGCCAAAAGGAACAATAGCTCAGTCAGTGTACGGAGAGATTAGTCAAAACCGGAGTCCTTTACAGTGAACGGGAGAGGCTGACTGGGGGTGGAGGACAAACAGAGGTGCATGTTATGGTCACACGTACACATGCTCTCAGAAACCCACACACATTCTTTGCTCAGGGATGCTGTGTGTGTGTTTGTGTGTGTGTGTGTGTGTTTGATGGCGCTACAACAGTGTGTTTTAAAAGATGTTATGACAATCTACTTGGACTGATAAGGAAATGGAATTCAGAATGGAAAACAAGGAAATTAAATTGAGCATTGAGCAAAATAGGAGGTCTATTTTGTTCACCTGAGATGCTGTAAGGGAACAAGCAGTTTCGATGAAAGGACTGATGATATAGTGACACAAAATCCTTTGACTTGTTCAACGTGGTTTGATAGAATTTCCGTTGACACACACACACACACACACACACATACTTATTTGCCAATCGATTGAACTGGTCTCTACCTGCAGCTGTTTTAACTTCTAAAATTGCAAAAAGTTTTAATCTGAAGTTTTAAAAGGGTACAATCAAATTCAAGTATCTTTGACACCTACTCCTTGATAAATGCAACATGTTTGGCTGCATTAGCAGTAGCCAATGATCGTTGCTCGCTAGCTGGTGCAAAGATACTTCATCCTCAACATCTGATTGGCATGTTGCCACTTTAACATGCGCTCATCCAAAGTAGGGACCGTGTCGGTGGTTGATTTTCGGTTTTGCTAGTCAAAGTATTTTGATAGAATGCAAAATGCTCATTTTACCTCGCAAACTACACGGTGAAACCACTTTTTCTGATGATTATTATTATATGTACTTAAAATAATCTCGGACTGCAACACAACTATGGAGAGCCGGGATGGTCTGGGGGACGTTAAATACCAACATGAACACATGAGTGGAAGATGATATCCAAGTGCCCAGGATCTGGGATGTGGGATCTGGGATCTCCCTGGAGCCAACTTTATATCATCTGCCTGTGGAGGTCTGTTTGCTGTTCCTTATAAATATACTTTGTGCACCTAGACTGGCCTCGAGACGCTTGCTACTCAATAAGTTCTTCCGCCATGTCAATGACTGTCAGCGTGTCTCTCGCGCGTGGCACTTTAAGGAGCCACTTTAACTGGCAAACAAAAAGATTGGGTGGGTTCACGCCCAAACCATTCTTTAAAATGCATCATGCTGCACCGGGTTGCACGGGTCCGTGAAAATACCAACACTCTGTCTAGCCTGCCCCTGTGCATACACTGTGCCTCGCACCAGACTTGCACTAGGCATCAATGTCGAGCCGTAAACAGTATCTTAGGGTATAATCAAGTACGGTATGTACCAGGCATTACGCTGATTGCTGCAGCATTGGATGCTTCCACCATTACAGTGGCAGAGCTTGTGTCAGGCATTCGGTTGTGCTATAACTGCAGCACCGCCCTTGGTTCCCGTTTAAAAGACTGTTACATTGCACAGTGTTCTGGCCTGTCAGACCTATCACCCAGGACTCTGGCACTGGCAGACGGATAATGGTCTACTAGGTCTCACCCAACAATCTGCTGACCCGTATGAGTGCTGCTGGTTGCATTGCACTAACAGGCACATTCGCATGTCATGTTAATATATTGAAAAACAAGTAAACTGATGTACCGGTACTCAGCAAAACCTTCAATTGCTGTACATCTATTAACAACCCAAACAAACAAAAACAGCTACTGAAACAACACATACTGCAATTCTTTTCAATGTCTTTGGCCTGTGATGGACTTCTTTTACTCACTTGAGATTTTGTTTTTGCAACCTTTGTCATCTGAAATGCTTAATTGAAAAAGCAGCAATAGGACTTTTTCAAACCCATTAATTGTTAGGGTTAATTAAGATAAAGAGTTTTAATTGGGTTCTCATAATGAGGGAAGGGATCTGGGGGTCGCAAGAATCTGCATATGTAAATACCTGAAAACTCCTCTCGGACTGGCTTTAACGCTGCCTCAGAGCACCCTGTCTCTTTCTGTCATGTTGTTTATTTTGCTTTTCACATCTCTTCCTCTCACTCTCTCCCTCAGCACACCCAACCATGTGCGCATGCATGCAGGAGTGTACGGACACACTTGCTTGCACAATTTGGCCTCCGCCGTGCTGTCAGCAATATAAATGGGCTGCTTTTGTCGAGTGACATTGATGTGATGTATGCTTGTGCTAAATGCTAAACCTCCACTCCCTGAAGATATGCGTTTGTTAATATGAGGCTTGGCAGCTTGGTGTAAGGCATCGCCTTCACATTTAAAGTATTTTAATTGACTTTGCGTATGGAGGGCCCCCAGAAGATCCCAACAGGCAATTTGCCGTTTTATGCTGGAAAAGCAAATGAAATATAGATGGATGTCTTTGACCAAATTACTGCTTTGGTAAAGTTTCATTCGTATAGAAGGAAGCAGTACATTTGTAGAATACCACAAATATGCTATACATCAGATGTTATTGTTAGGCATCTGCTCTCAACCATTTCTGCCTGAGCAGAGGACTATCATAGTGCATCCACAATCACTTTACAAGATAGATTGGCCAGATAGATTATAATGTAGTAAAATAAAAAGCTCCTGACAGACTTCAGAATGCTGCTAAAATAATGAGCTATTTATGAGTGTCTTGAGAAAAGATAGTGCTAGCATCAAAGGGTGCAAGTGTTGGGCGTGTGCGTACTGAAGTGTACAGTAATTGTGTGCACCAAGTTGTGCACACAACTGGACGTCTGCTCTGTCACCCGGTCACCTCACTGCACTCCAACTTCTCATGGCCAATGCAGGGCTCCTGCCAATGTTTCAGAAAACCGAATGTGCTATCCAAACAGATGCTCAACCCCACTGTGTTTCTTCTGTGTGAAATGTGGGGGTTTGTTTTTGACCATTTTTGAGTAAAGTGGGCTCTTTTAACTGCAACTAAAGTCTGTACCAGAAGGCTTTTTTTCCCTTCAAATACTTTCAATTATGAATGAATTTTCTCTTTCTTTCTTTTTTATACCATACAAACCCAATTCCAATTAAGTTGGTATGTTGTGATAAAAAAATACATAAAAACCTGAGACGTGAGCAGCTGTGATGTCATTTTCAGTCGACTGACAAAATGCCCGCCTCCTGAGTTGGACAAAAATGGGTGGATTTGACTGTTTAACTCATATTCCACAAATGCAATATTAATAAGAGTGCCGTTTTCCAACTCATGAGGCTGTAGAGAAAAAATTTTTGTAATTAAATTGTTTCAGTTTACTTCCCATTGAATAGATTCTTCCAAACTCGGGCTCATTTTAATGTTTATTCAATGATATCCTCTATTTTGAAAAATAGGTGGTTTACACTGTGTCACTCTTTTGACAGGTGTCATAGTGGTTTGGCCCCTGTGTGCATGTCTGATGTTTCTCACCGTGGTCCAAGGAAGGCTCAGGGACTTTGTGTGAATGCTCAGACACATTGAAAATTAGTGAGACCATTGTTAATAATCCATAGCTACTTCTGTAAACAAATGTTGGAATAATAATAATATTCATTATCATCATCATCAAATCCCTTCTTTCCTCCTGACTAAGAAATAGAACTTAAAGCAACCTTTGTGTGGACTGCCTGGTAGGCGAGTTACAGTAGTCTTTATAAAGAGAAAAAAATAAATCAAAAATAGATGCCGCTTCAGTCTGCGTTGTTGTTGTTTTACCCCTGGGTGTGTTGAAGGGACGATAGCTTTGCAAGTTTGAGCGAATTTGCTCCATCTATTACTAGAGACACCTCTCCCCCGGTGGCATATCCAAGGTACTCTTACCCTTACTCTTATTGTTTTGTGATGGAACAAAGGGAATAGCGAGAGCCGTGAGTGAGCAGAGAAAATACCCTGCATGATTCATGAATGAGCAGATTTTGTCTTAGCCTGTGAGATGGGTGGAGAGACGAGCACCTTGGGGAAGTCTGTGTTTGAGTCTCCTCATAGCTGCGGAACCTCCTTGATAATGGGGATTGTGGTTGACGATATGCGGTACTTCATTTCTACTCTTTTTGGCTCGGCATGAGAGTTGGGTCAGTGTTACAGAGTGGATGAAGCAAAGGGAGGATGAATGAAAGAGGACAACATCTCAAATGGCTGTCCTTGCCCTCCGCTGACTTGTGCTTTCATCCCTGATTCATGCAATGTCGATGATGTAACATAATTTCTTTTGACTGGACTCAAGGAGACATGAAACCAAGGGCTGTCGTCACCAGAGGTCACATGACTTGGACTCGAGTTGATTGCAATCGCTCATTTTGTGACTTGAGGCTTGCTTGGCGAAAACTTCAGAAAGGCTCGATTTGACTTTGACTTGGCATTCATGAGACTCGACTTTGACTTGAACTCCAAGACTTGACAAACATTCTGTTTACTTTTTAGAATCTATTTTTTTTTTATTTTGTGTGGCTTTTGTTTTTGAAAAAAAACTTTTTTTTGTGTTGTGCATGCTACCAATCTGGAAACAGATTGAGAGCTGAGGCTATTATCACGCAGGATGCTTCAAATAATACATTTGGGTTCATAGATGTTTTTATTTTACTTTATTTTTACTTATTTTTTGGGGGGATGAAACCAGGAAAAAGACAACAGTAATATGCAAGGTTTGAAGCTTGACAAGACGCAGCATCTATAGCGTTTACTTTCAAACTGTCCTATGCAGGTAAGATAGCTAGAACTGTGAGGCAGAGCTATCTAAGTTACTTAGTAAAAGCTGCTGTTTGAAAAATGTTTTACTGTGACTTGCACATTCGTGACTACCTTCCACCGCTGCTCTTTGGGTTAGCTATGAGTAAGGCCCACAGAGGTCATAAATTTTGAAATGTCTCGGTTTGGACCAATGATACATTTATTCTGCACATGGCCAAAGGCCATTTTACTGTATGTCTCTTGATTCTGGTGTGATTTCCTGCGCTTTTTCACGAGTTATTTGCAGCTGGGCTTTCTAAGTTCAATGGATCTCCGGGGATATTAAAGAAAATGCAAAGGTTGCCCATGGCTAAGGTATAAAATATATACAGTACAATATGGAGGTACATTATTGATATACAGTAATAGCATGAAAGCACGATCCTCTGCAAGGTTTATACCAAAGGTGAAAAGGAAATGGAGTGAAAATTAATTTCCAAAGGTTGAATTGAACAAGTGGACCCCATTGTTGAAGACGTATCACCTGTAAAATAAGGCAAGGCAATTTTAGTTGTATAGCACATTTTATGGACGAGACCATTCAAAGTGCTTTACATAAAACCTTAAAAGCATTTCAGAAAGAGAAACAAAATACTGTATAGTGTCAAAAAGCACATTAAAACCATCTAAAACAATTAGACTAAAATGGTTCAAACCAGGCATGAGTCAAGATCAGTGGTTCTTAACCTTGTTAGAGGTACCGAACCCAACCAGTTGTTTTGCACATTCACTGAACCCTTCTTTAGTGAAAAATAAAAATATGATTTTTTTACAAATTCAAGACATTAACTCATTCAATCCCAGCAATTTTCACTGGAGCAACCCCCTCAATCCCAGCATTTTACTGGATTTTGACTGATCTTGCAAGGCCCACAGAATATTTGGTTCTAAGGCTATATAAACATGGAGCCTACCAAAATAAAGTTTGGACTCTCTTCTTTCAGCAGAAAAAAAAATGTTTCTATCGTTTTCCATTCTTCAGCAATCGTCATTACAAAATGGCTAAATTTCATGGAAATGGCGATTCCTGGGCAAAAAAACGGAGTAAAAGCTTTTTGTAAAAGCATGCATTTCAATCACGTGAGGCACCACTGCCACCTACTGGTCGCTTTTTTACATGATTTACAATGCAAACGCTTATTCTCATTCACAGATTGCATCAGACCCTCCTCCTCTCTATGACGCAAAAAAAAAAAAAAAAAGACTCCGACGTACAAGTACGTCCTTGGTACGCGGGGCCTAATTTTAAAAAGACGTACAAGTACGTCTTGTGGAATGAAACAGTTAAAAAAAAACACATTTATTGAAAACAGAAGAAAGTAAAAAAAAAATACATGTATAGTTTTTGTTAAAACTATATGACTATCATGATGATGACTACTGAGTGAACTAAATTTCCCGCAGCACTAATTCGACAAGCAATGTAATGTGATCATCTGCAGCCAGCGATGGCCAAGCGGGCGTGTCATAACTAATTGACATCCTGAGTCAGGTGTGTCTTAACCTCTATGGCAGAGGCTCCGTCGAACCCATGAGACCGATTCACTGAACCCCTCGGGTTCGATCGAATCCAGTTTAAGAACCACTGGTTGAGATAAAAGATATCGTACAAATGGGGATTGGAACAAGAGAGATTAATGCGATTTATACTGCAGTAAACAATCATGTTTTCAGCCCTCATTTAAATTGACTGACAGTTTGACCAGACTTCGAGTATTCCGGGACTTTGTTCCACAGGTGAGGAGCATAGCAACTAAACTCTGCTTCCCTTTTTTGGTTCCAGTTCCGGGAACACAAAATAGACCTGTGCCAGTAGTCGACCTGAGAAGTCGGGAGGGTTCGTAGTGTACGAGTACATCTTTCAGTTCATGTAATTAATCCAAAAAGCAGATGAATGAATGGTTGGTATTCAGGACAGGAGCTCACCAGCCATGCCTGACAACACCACCAACTCCATTATGACTACCCCCAGGGGACCCAGCCTCCGGAGGCATACTACACAGTTTTGAGCAGGTGTGCCAGACTCATTTTAGTTTAGGGGCCAAGTGCCGGAAAATCTATTTCAGTCGGAACATACTTATTTTTATACTCGACCAAACCATCTCGTGGGCCGGATGAAACCCGTTTGTAGGCCTGATCCTGCCCATGGGCCGTACATTTGACAACCCTGGCATAAAAGGTGACTCCACATGTAAAAAAATAGAACTGAGGAAGCCACAGTATTAACAGTGAACTGGCTGCAACAAACAAGAAGCCTCCACTTACCTTGATTCACCATTTGCAAATTACAAGAACGTGAAAGACTGAGAATCTACACAGATCTATAAATTCAAGTACTCTAATGACCAGTGCAAGGCCAAGCGGGGCATCTTTAAGTGGGCTAATTTATATCCAAATGTGTTTTTGCTTTTTATAGACGCTACAAAGGTTTGTTTTGTCGTTAGTTGCAAGACTGTAATCACCAGTAATGGGAGTAACTGCTCTCTTTCCTTTCACATGTACAAAGCATGTATGTTAGGTTAATTGAAGACTCTAAATTGTCTTCGGTGTGAATGTGAATGGTTGTTGGTCTAAATGTGCCCAGTGATTGCCTGTTGTAGCCCGCCCAAAGTCAGGTATGATAGCGGTTTTAGAAAATGTATGATTACATCAACAAAAGTTGACAAAAAGTAGGTGTTCATAATTACCAACCTGTTGAAACATCTTCCAACGGCACAGGTTTCTAAGAAATGAGAGGCTACTGACGCTGAGGGGGCTGAAGGGACAGAAGACTGTGCCCCACAAAAATGAAGCATGATTTTTCTGGCGTCTATATTTTCTCTCTGATGCAGCTTAACACACTAGCAGACACAAAAATGTGTCGGACTTGCTACTTTTAGTAATGAAGAAACTACTTGATTTAGGGCCGATGGTATGTCTACAAGCTGTGGTTTAAGGCGCAATATATAGTAAGTAAAACAAAAATACTTCTCAGTGCTGTTCTATTCAATGTGACTGGTCCGTGAAATGTGCACACAAAAAAAAATCAGAATCGTTGAATATCCAGTATTCGAAGATTTTTCCGTGCATATTTTTAGTTTAATAAAACAAACTCACTCAATGGTTGAGGAATGAACCCACAACCTTCAAATTGGGAAACAGCCACTTTAGCACCTGAGTCATCCCACGTACTCAATGTTAGTAAATATCCGCTGTCTCCAAAAGGGTACCTCTAAAATGGGTCTCAAAGGTACGAGTACTTTGCTTGACACCTCCAATACACTAACATGCAGTATGAGTGGCCTGGCTCAGGTGCTTTAGTGGCTGTCTCCCAACCTAGAGGTTGCAAGTCCATTCCGCAACCCTTGAGTGACTTCATTATAATATAAAAATACTATGCAAGGAAAATGTACTCAAAAACTGAATTAGAATGTCTGCGTGAAAAAAAAATGGAATGTATGTGAAATAACAGACTGCATGCTGCTGTCATCATCTTTCTTGCCACGGAAACAGATCCATCTCACCGACCTACCCTCAAGCTAATGCACAAAAACAGACATCGCATCCTTTCTCAAGTGAAGCGTACCAGACATATCACCCATCAAGCCGTGTTGTTATAGTTGTGGTAAAGCGTCGTATGTGAACCCATCTCTTATTTTTATCATCTCCAAATCCCTGTTCAAATCTACCCAATTGCCACTTTTACAGATAGGAGAGAGCCAAGTGGAATGCTAGGAAATCAATGTACGTTTGAAGATGAAAGGAAGAATGGGCCAGGTTTGCCCACAGGTCAGGCCTGTATTGTTGTCGGGTATTGACTTCCCCCTCTGGGGAAGGCACATCGAGAAAAAAAACACCTTAAAGGATAATATTGACAAGCCGGAACACGCTTGAAGCTCACTAAAGTGGATGGATACTACACCGCTCATTCTCATTAGGGTTATGGATGAGCAGGAGTCTGTTCCAGATGAGACGGGGTACACCTTGGTCTGGTCCACTGGACGTATATGGAGAATATTGAATCTTCTGTGATTGACTGGCAACCAGTTCAGGGTGTACCCTGCCTTTTGCCTGAAGACAGCTGATATAGACTCTAGTACGCCCGCGGCTCTCGTGAGGGTAAGCGGATTAGATAATGGATGTATGGGTGCAAGGGGAGAATATGCAAATGCCACACTGGAGGGCCGGACGCTGGATTTGAACAACCGATCTTAGAACTGTGCGCTAAATACGCATGCATCCTCTATTCCGTTATTTTACGATCCTTGGAGTGGAAATTCATTTTCACAGTCAATATGAATACTCGGCACACTTTCAAAATGGAGTCATAAAGGTTTAAAGAGTGCCCTGATATTTAAAAGCAACTCAACACGAGTAAAATGTAGATCCTATTAAGACAGGACTTGAGTAGGATTTCACACCAAAACAGATGACAATGAGGCGAGCCACAACTCTTCAGATTTTCATTCATGTGAAATATATTTCATTATTAATACAGACAACAGCAGTATGTCATAACATAATAAGCAAGGCAGGACAGGCGTGAAGCTCAGCAAAGTAGACAAATACTATTATACATCAAGAGGAATATGCAGCACACTCAAAATGGTGTCATGAAGGTGTTCAGAGTGTGCTGATATCTAAAGCTCAATGAAGTGAGTTTTATCAAAACCATTCACATTTGTATGTGTTGCTTGAGAGATGAACTGTTAAACGTACACGTCTGTGCAAAAGTCGTTGGTCACCACTAGCGATGCTATTATATTTTAATGTTGGTCATTATTGTATGATAGTACTTGGAATATTAGTGTGAGTATTTCCAGGCAATACTTGCAGGTCTGTAGTCAAGCCCACCCTTATGGAGTCCAAGTCAATTCAGAGTCACAAAGGTCCGAGTCCAAGTCAAGTCTGAGTCTAAAAGGTCCAAGTCCAAGTCAAGATGAGTTCAAGAGTAAACCTGAAGACAGAAAAATACAAATTTCATGACCACAAAATTAGAGAAATTTTATGATGCTCAACACTCTTCTTTAGATGGCATGGAACCCTTTGCTTTATCAACCGAATGTGCAGATAAAAAAAGGAGAGAGGCAAAGAGGAGATTGTGGAGCCGCTAACCTCACCGAGCAGTGAGAGGCAGCTACAAAACCGCCCCAAAGTTAAATCTAATAAATGAACATGATTTCCTGTCCCTGATACCCTTGCAACCAATCAGATGGCTATTTTGATCATCTGAAAAAAAAAAAAACATTTCAAGATTTTTTTTAAGGAAGATGTTAAATTTCAGGAATAGATATGAAGTTTGACTTGGTCGAGTCGCTAGAAATATTTTCAGAGTCAAATGCCAAGTAGTCAAGTCCGACCCCCCCCTAACCCCCCCAAAAAAAGAACCTGGACTTGTTGCGCAGCACAACAGCCCTGGATATGTGCTGTGTAAAATCTGAGAAGCACTGCTCGAGAACGCTCAAGCCAAAATGGCTTCAGTTTCGAACTTCTTTCTGTCAGGCAGCAGCGCAAACCACACATCCACTGTGCTGCCAAACATGATTGTGATTCTTCCCTATTTGCATTATAAGTATGAGTACAGGTAGTTGAATTCAAAAGGGAGAGATTATGCATTTTAGAATACAAGGTCAGACTGCACAGGAATCTCTTTAATATAATACAATACAATGCATAGAAGCATTCAAGCAACAAGTAGTTGCTTAGCAATGGACATAAAGCTCCTGGCAATGCTGTGGCTATTTCCTGGAATTTAAGTAGACGCATGCGGGTGGATGGTCAAAGCCTGTATGCCATAATCAGATGTATGAATGCAATCAGTGTACCCGTATGCGACGGTCTCTCTCTGAAAATTGAGAATCGTCAGGCTTGTTGGGGCTCGAAGAGCTACGAGGAGTCTGTCATTTCACATTAAAGCAGCCTACCATTTCTGCTTTCATGCTTTTAGTCCTTACCGCACAGAAAATTTTATATTTATGCATAGAAAAGAGATGGGAGCCACACTTACATGTCAGATTATATGAGTGAGCCTATGTGTGTGTCACTGCATTCACGCAAGTCACTGTCAGGCTGCGTTGTATTTCCAACAATGCGTTTCCATTATCTGGCATGTGTCAACCTCGTTAATCAAACTATTTCTACTAAGTA
Source organism: Hippocampus guttulatus (assembly GCF_054856545.1). Classification (NCBI taxonomy): domain Eukaryota; kingdom Metazoa; phylum Chordata; class Actinopteri; order Syngnathiformes; family Syngnathidae; genus Hippocampus; species Hippocampus guttulatus. The sequence continues at coordinate 16,494,217 of NC_141262.1, forward strand.
ATTTTCTCCCTTTTTTTAATGGCCACAATTTCACTTCCGTGCATGGTACACAAACATGCACAAAAGAACACCAATGCAATTGAGCGTTTTATTACAGTCTGTCGACAAATAATAATAAAAAAAAAAAAAATCTCATTTTATTAAAACTGACCCACTTGAAAAGAAACACCACCCTTCAACTTTTTTCCACCCCATTTATCCGGTGGGTACGCCTGGATCTGCTCAAATAGGCGAATGTGAAACGCCACCAAATACATGTCTCTGTCACAAGCCGCGTGTCATCTTTTCTTTACATGCACAAGGAAAATGGGGGAAGAACGGCTAATTCTGACAGTAGGAATCAGTCCGGGCGATTCTTAAATGTTTTACTGCCTTAATGGGCATCCAGAAATAGATGCCGTGCTAATGTCCTCGGTCTCTAGAAATAGGGGGCAGAATGTGTCTGTGTGTAGTCGTGTACTCGCAAGTTGTGTGCATGTCCCACAGTGTGTGTGTGGCTGCTCATGTGTGTGATTCAAATGGGCTTAAGTGAAGGATTCTCACATGCAAATGAAGCCACTAAAATCCGGGACCCTCTTCCCCCTCTTTCTCAAAGGACATCCTATTCTATATTTAGAGCAACACTTTGACATCAACTGGATGGAAGCAAGGCCCAGTCGGGCTTTGGTCTTGAGTGGCGCACGGTGGACTAAAAGATGTGCCTTACATAATACGGTATCACACATCCTGTAAAATATCTACAACAAATCTTCAACAAGCTCCTTTCGGGCACAGGCGCTCAACATAAAGCATCACCCAGCTTGAACATTAAGCATTGAAGAAGTACTCAATATCGCTGGATTCCTGGCATTTGGAGCTTCCAGATAGCATTTGCAGCTTTTGAACATTTAACCGTCTCCCAGCATGGTTCCTCTTCTCCAGACAGACTCTGATTATCGATCCCTGCGCTCTTTGTATCCTTACCCTTCAGACAATCCATACAAACTATATTAGCAGTGGAGAGAGCTACAATGTCCTCTGCAGCTTATCATATTATGGCCACAAAGAGCCGTATTTGTAAAGAAGCAGGCTATTTTCAAGGCCAGTGTGAAAGGCCATTCTTGGAAAATGGTACTCCAATCTGAAATAATAGGTTGCAAAGCCAAAGTGTATTAGCAGATCATTCAGGTTCATCTCAAAACTTTGTGGTCTCAAGTGCATGTTTATATACGTGAACATAGGCAGCAGGTGTAAGAGAGGAGGAAAGGATTGTTTTTTGAGTGGCACAATCAAAGACTGATGCTAAGCAGATCTCTCGGGCTTGCCAATAAGGTAAAATGGGATGGAATATACAATAAGAGCTTTTGCCAATGCTTGATGCTTGACGGCTGTGATTGTGCCCCTTATTCATGAGGCAGCAGAGGACAGAAATCAGCCCTGGGTTAACTTTTGGGACTTTTTATATTTATAAGTTTGGATTTGTAGCTTCATCATGGGAAACATAAGTGTTCTTGCACTGCCAGCACTGATTTATTTTCATCTCTGTGGATTTATTTGTTTGTTTGGAGAGAGATAAGGGACTGATTGAATACGCTGCATGGGTCCAGCTCAACTAAATTGTGCATGTCAATGTACAGCTCTGTGTGATTTCACATGACAAATGTTGAAGGTTAAATGTGTGTGTGTGTGTGTGTGTGTGTGTGTGTGTGTGTGTGTGTGTGTGTGTGTGTGTGTGTGTGTGTGTGTGTGTGTGTGTGTGTGTGTGTGTGCGCACGAGCAATAACTCGAATGCTGACAAATGCTCGGTGAGAGAGCTTGTGTGTGCGCAGGCCATCTTTTGTGTATAGTTGATAGTAGGTTGTTCGGTCTTCTGACAGACGGATTCATTAAATCATGTCGCACTGGTAACCTGCCGTGACAGGACGCCGTTGCCTCCTTGGGATTCCTCAATCAGAGTCTCTCATGCACTTAACGAGGAAGTAAACATTCTAAATTGTTGTTGGAGGAGAAACGAAGAGGCTGACTCTATTCCGCATGTCATGAGGGATGTCCACTGAAGTTTGTTAAACGCAAGCTATAACAACTGTGTTCTTTTTTTTTGTGTCTTCCATCCATATAAAATATGCCTGCATTTTTTATTGTTATTTTTTACTGCAGGAGATCTAGGTGATCCATGGCAACAGGTTCCAAACAAACGTGGTACCCCGTGTACAGAATGTAGTATGGATTTCCTATTTTTCGGTGCAAATATTGAGGAGCTCAGTAGATTTGTCATCATCACTGAGAAGGATGTGAGTATGTTAGTTGTGTTGTTTCTGGGGGGTTTTTTCATTTAGGAAATAACAAAGAAGGATCTTAAAGCTCAGAGCAACAATGATATTCTTCTGCAAAGGGTGTGCAAAAATAAATACATCTCATAAAAAAGTGGGGCACCTGTTTATCGTTGTGAATCTGCCTGCGGATAGAGACACTTTGCCTGGGAGCTGCTTGCCTTGAAAACGCAGAGTGGATTTTAAAGGGGGTGTTTAGTTTTGGGAATGATGGCTTTGCGTGTTCCTTTTTAGGCTATTTTAAGATGAAGACCTGAAGACCACGATGTGTAGAGTGGAGGATGCGCGCGTGTCAAGGTTGTGTTTTAATTACAGAGACAGGAGCGTGTCCTTGGGCTGGGGCAGAGGGTCAGGCGAACTGGTAGTCCTGGGACAAGGCTGCTAAACAGCCATTACTCAGATGTGTAGATGCACTTAAAAGCGCACGTGCACCTTCACGCCCATGCACGCACACAGGCATCCTTGCCTTGGCTGTCTTCCTGTTGGCCACTGATACCACGGTAAGCATCTCCATGTGTTCCGAGGCCATCTCTCATCACTGAAAGCAAAATTACAGCTGGCACTGCTCTGGGGAGATGAAGAAAGGCAAGGAAGAGGTGGAGTGGAAGGAGCCATTTGAGAATAAGGTTAGTGGGATTGGAAGGAGAAAAGGTTGAGAGGGGAGCGGGAAGGACAACCTGACATTTATGTGCCTGGCCAAGAGAAAATGCCACTTCTGCCTGGCATCTCTCTTTCATTCTGGGCTGCTCTCTCTGGCCTTGCCTTGACCCAAAGCTTACATCTGACACCTATTTCCATCCACCTTGCTGTACTTGCACAACCTTCCGTTGGTCACTTTTGTTCTCGTTTCCCCGCATCAGCCTTCCCATTTTCAAATGTCTGCCATATGACCTCTGGCTTTCATCCAGCCATATCTTCCCATGCTCGTATTCATTTCCATATCACAGACCCTCACCTGTGCCGCATCACACCCAACTTTCGTCAGCCTTCCTCTTTGATTCTGAATCTCCCTTGACCTCATACCTGTATTTGCAAAACTCTCTCCGTCCCTCCAGAGTTAATCTCCTCCTCTACCCCCCCCTACACACCTCTCCAGTGTGACTAGCCGAGGCCCCAGCCGATGATGGAACTCATAAAGCCTCCCAGATGAGGTGATAGCTAATGACTGTTGAATAATGCATAGCAGGCAGGATTTAGAGAGCCCAGTCTATTAGCTTGACCAAATACTGCGGGCTTTTATTAAAGAGCAACACTTACAATTACAAACTACATTAAGGCTGGGTCCCGTCTCATTCTCCTCTCCTGTTTTGTCTCTTGAACTCTCGTTAAGTCTGAATGTTTACAGTATACTGTGCATTTATTTTTAGATTGCCTTTTGTCAACTTACCATTTCAGAAGGGGTCATTGATGGTCTTTTCGTAGTTTTGCATCTTTTTTTTAAATCTGACACTGTATTCTTTTTACTCCTTATTGTAGCTACTGAAAGGAATGGGCGAGGTAGAAGACAGTATCACATTTTCTCATGGGGTGGCTGGTATGAAAATTAAGGTTGTTAGTGTATCCTTGTGCTGTTTATTATTTTGGGCAGTTGTGTGTTTCAGTATTCAGTTTTCATTTTTTCAGTAGAGAGCACTTCAAAAAAAGGATTTGGGTATTGTTTTATTGTATTCATTGAAATGTAGTAGTTTTTACAAGATAATAATACATTTCATTCAATTATTTATGTAATTTGAAGTGAGTTGAAAGTGTGAGGTTTTTTTAAGAGTTACTCAGGGCTCGACAGTGTGCCCAATATTCTTGCAAATGTGGCCATCTTTTCAGTGTGTGCTGGTAAAAAATTAATCCGATCGCATGAGCGTGAGTTCATGTTTTAATACTCCTACCTGTACTTTTGTCTGTCAGACTGCGCGCACAAGGTAGAAGCCTGTCATGTGAAATTGCTCCTGTATTAATAAAATACATTTTCTACAATCTAATTTAGTCTGGATGTGTACTGTGCCACGTTAACGGCCACCGAACTTAACTAGCACCATTTGCTTTATAAATGACAGCGCCCCATTCAGCCCTCTCCCATTCACCAAGGACCCGCTCCGCATTTTGGCATCTGAGAGCGCGCGCTTGTCATCCAGTGTTCCATGTGAAATTTTAAATACTGTCGGGAACTACTGTTGTAAAACACAATATTCTATATGTTTATGGCCGGTTGAGTGTCTAACTGAACGCAGAAATTGATGCATTGTGTGAGTTGAAGGCTAATCACCATGTAACAGGCAGAAGCTTGTGATGATCGTTCGTCATAAACTCAACATTTGTGGCTCAAACAATTATTGTCATAATGAGAATATGACATTAAACATTGACACGAGGTGCATTCAAATACAGTCAGACTTTTTTTCAAATACCAAATCACTCAGTGCAGTAAATATTAATAGCTACAAAAATCGAATCAATGCAGGCTTTCTGTAAGTCTATAAAAGCTGACATATCATGGCGGTGCAAGTAAAATGATTTTGAAGGTGTTTAGCATTCAGGTATTATTTTCATGCTTTTTACTGATGTTTTAAGTTTTTATCGTGGTATCGTGTCGTGGTTGCGCGTGATGGTACTGGAACCAAAAGCAGGGAGGCTGGAGAAGCAGGGTGTACTGAACCAAATGTATTAACAAAAACACTCACAAGGCATACTGAGCAAACGAAATCAAGAACAAACAAAAGTCCTTAAAACCCCCAATACTCACAGTAACAACAAAACACAGCACTATGACAAACAAAAAACATGACTGCAACAGAAGCAAAAAAACATGACGGGAATGCAACGGTCTGATCCGAGTGGTCTGCGTGGCAGTCCTTTGGACAGAAAAAGTTAATCACATGATGACCAACAGGTGCGACGCTGGATGAGAAGCCCTCCAATACTCCCTGTTGGTCACAAACGGAACAGAACCATGACAGTAAACTGAAGCAAAACCAAATGTAACCCAAACAAAACCAGAATCATGACAGTATCGTTTGATGTCTGAGTCATGCCGCGAGTCATGTGTCATACGAGCCTCTGAAAAATGTTCGATCTTAATTTGTAATCGTGATACATTTCAGCTCAATTCCAGTGATCAGCCGTGAGCGTATTTTCTCGATCAGACACGGCGGAATTGTGTGCCCATCAGTCGACCTATTCCTTCTCTGCTTTCTGTTGAAGTTGAAGAAAGTATTCGGAATACCGTATTTTCACGACCATTCGGCGCACCGTATGGTTGGGCGCAGTCTCATTAATGGGTGCTATTTCTGTATTTTACACATAGACAAAACGCACTGTATTATTGGGCGCAATTTTAAAGTGGTAAAATATACGCCAGCTTAAACATACGGCATTCATGCGCGCACGCTAAAAACACGTTAGCTTGAAGCATACGGTAGCATGCCAAGACATACAGATACAAGCTAAAAACACGTTTTTAAAAAGGCAACGAAAGCAAAACTGAGTTCCGTTGTATTTTATTTAGCCATTGTACAATGTACTCACGTTTTTCGATCAATCATCACCCAGAAATCAATCAAAGTCCTCATCCTCTGTATCAGAATTGAACAATTGTGCAAGTACCGGTAATCCATCAAAAATGCCGTGTTCCCTCTCATTGTCAGTCACTCTCATTGCCATGTGGCTCCACAGAAATGATGCCGGCTTTGCCAAAAACTCGAACAACAGTGCAAGCAGACACGTTCGTCCAAGCAGCCACAATCCATTCGCAAATTGTGGCGTAACTCGCCCGGCGCTGCCTCTCACTCTTTGTAAAGTTAAGTTTGCCATCGATCATTCATTGTTCCCATGCCGTTCGCAACTTTACTTTGAACGCCCGGTTGATGCCGATGTCCAGCGGTTGGAGTTCTTTAGTCAAGCCTCCGGGAATAACGGCAAGCTCAGAGTTCATTTGCTTGACTTGGTTTTTCACCGCTGCTGTGAGATGGGCACGCATGCCAAAAGCATAACCGATGGCTTGAAGTTTGAACTGAGCTTTGTAGACGTGTCTCTTTGTAGAATTTATTTTCGGGGGTTCTTAGAAACCAAAACCGAAGTTGTTTTGCAGCAATGCACATAGCCACACTCTATACAGGTGTTGTTACCTGCTTGTAGCATCCCTTTAGCGTCCACTTACACGCCCACCCTTCACTCATTGGCGGACTTCTTCCCCGCATGCCTGTCCTCACTCACATCTGCCTTTTCTCTCTCTCTCTCTCTCCATATGTGTATATATACACGCCCACCCTTCACTGATTGGCCGACTTCTTTGCCGCATGCCTGTCCACAGTCACTTCCGCCTTTTCTCTATATAAACAGCGTGTCGGCTGTCAGTGAGGTTTTGGAACTCAGCGCATAGACAAGACGCTCCGCATCATAAGGCGTCCTGTCCATTTTGGAGAAAATTTTAGACTTTTAATGGCGCCTTATAGTCGTGAAAATACGGTAAGTTTACAATGACCAAACGCGCAGCTAAATGCACAGTTTAAGGGCAGCAAAATACATGTCAGTCTTAACAAGAGAAATTCCCTTAATTTACATACAGTACAATGGTAAACATTTTTCATTCCATGAAATATGTTTTACTGACAATTTTGTCCTTACCATTTTGAAATGTGGTGTCCCATGCTATTTTGTGGGCTGCCTCCAGAACCGTGTTTTGTCCAAAGTACAAGTAGAAGTGTATAGATAACATAAGCCTTACATTTCCATGTTCAGATAACCCTAGATTCTAAGGTTATCCAAACATTAAAATAGATACTGGTAAGTAAAATAAATTGCTTTTGAGCATGCTTTGTGGTACTGGTAGCATTTATGAACACAAAACAAGCACTGCTTACTTCATTGTAATGAGTACACCAACTTAAAAAAAGGAAATATCCCACATATAGGTTTTTTTTCCCTAAATGAATGTAATCAAGCCGCATTTACTTCACAAAAGGTAGTTAATTGTAAGTACATTTTATTTGATACCGGCAAGTAGGGTTGGATGATTGTGGAAGAAATAATAATCACAATTATTTTGATTGAGCATTGCCACTGCATCACCAGTGCCAAAAATGTAAATCTGTGTCACTGCGTGAGCATGCGCGTGTCAGATGCTCCGAGAAAACAAATGCTCTTTGTTGTGCCAAATGCACCTTCGCCATCACTGCTGCTTTGCGATCTGCGTAGAATTGTTGTTTATTTGGACTGACCTCTTGGTTTCCCTTCTAGGCAAGCCAGCTCAATGGCCAGCACTATATATAGTCATGGCTGAATATTCCTTTTGGTCAAATTCACATACTTTGAAGCTTAGTGTCAAGTCAAATGTGTTTAAAAGGACAATGCACAACTTTTAATACAAAATAGTCAATGAGAAAGTCACGCACAGTAACAGATGAATTTTACATGATTGAAGAAAATATTTTCAATCTGTGTTCTTTGTGTTTTGCCCTACATTTACACAATAAATATATTGTACAGTTCAGTGCAACGAGTAGCTTTCTTCAAGAAACTTATTTCAGATTGCAGAAGCAGTTGATTTTTTTTTCCCAGTAATGGTATGAAATTCAGGCACAGCACACGGATCGGGTGAGAATATTAAACACTCACTTCACAGCATAATCTGTGAAAAATTACACACCAACCAGCCAAGCCTTTGTCTTCCTGCCAGTCTTATCTGAATCTGTGCATGAAATAATAAAGAAGGAAACACTGATAAATACACCAAAGCCTCTATGTGTCAGCATCCTATTGCATCAAATTTATCAACATCATTTTCAAATATATGAATTCATGCTTGTTTGAGTGACTGCACTCATTTTCTCATTTCCACCAGGCGCATATAGGAAAATGACAAACACTATTGTTTGTCCGTGTGTCACAGTATGTTTTTATTTTTATTTTTTTGAAAGTGGACAGCAGGAGGTAATTGCAATCATAGTGATATCAAGCAGTATGTAAATTGTCAGTGAATTTCTGTGGGAGCCTGCTGGCAGAAAAATTAATAAATGATTCGTGTGTGTGTGTGTGTGTGCGTGCACGCGCGTGTGTTAAAACGGAGGCCTGTATTGAGACAGCAAAGGACTTTGCTAACAGTATTCCTCCGTCTCTTTGGAGACACACGAAGAGCAGAGGGCAACTGCAGTCTGATGTGGGGCATCTGTTCCCACATTTGTTAAGGTTCGCCTGGTGTGTGTGATTTAAAGACGGTGAGCAGGGAAGAGGAAGTGGGCCAACGGTGTACGAAAGTGTGTGTGGCCTGGCGTTGTGATTGGTGTGGTCGGTGCAGTTGGTGGAGTGGAACGGCAAGGTGTTGTTGCAATCGAGGGCAAGTGCAGACCTGTCATTGGACTGTGTTAAAGCTGACCCGGGGCGTTGGCTGCATTCACCTCATTGACCGCAAGATGGCTACCGGGCGAGTCTGCAGGTGGTACTAAAGATACATCTCTTTCCGCTTCCACGGTACTAAAGATACATCTCTTTCCGCTTCCACTCCAGTCTTGTCTTTCAACATCCACGTCTCTATCGGTCTCTATTACTTTACATGTTCCATCTGTTTTGGACCATTTTTTTGGGGGGGTGGGGTGCGTCTTCCCACATTCATACAGTCTTGCCTTTTTATCCACAATGCCCATGTTCACTAAATGCTTCGATTTACATACTGTAATCTCAGTGGAGACGGAGCATGCATTATGCATGCCGTAATAAGCCTGAAGTTGGCCTCCGATGCCTGGTTAAGATAGAAAGAGGAATGCGTTAATCAGACTCATTTATAGCAGTGGCTGGCAAAGAGCGGGACCCCATCACGGATGACCTTTTTCTCCTTCAGTGGAGACTGACTGATCCGAGTTGAGCATGGTAGCTGAGGACAAGTGACGGAGATCTGGAGGTGATTTGAGGTAAAACACAGGTGTACGTCCTAACGTTGAATGCGGTGCTGCTGATTTGATGGGAATTATAGACTCGAACATGATCATATGGAGATAGTGTCTGTGGTGTGCCATCATTGACACGGAAAGCTTATAGTGCTCTGATTTATGACTCGTGTGGAGAATTGAGTGCTTCATAAAGATTTGCCGCCGCCTGAGATTGAGTAATCAGTGAAGTGATCTGACTTTGGTGGATTACATTTCCAACGAGGCGTAACGTCACTTTCAATGGTGTGACTTTGTCAGAGAACGCACGCAGAAGGAGTTCTCGTCCAACGTCGAGCCCTTTGTCAAGGTCATATGGATTAGAAATGATTGGGTTTCCAATACTCTACTGGCGAGAGCCGCATGATGAATCATCACTCCATTCCAAATCGACACCAATTAAGAAGGTTTTGTTTATTCTGCTCTGGGACATGCTGTGGCTGTTCGCTTGGAACAAACATGCTCACCCCTTTCTCTTTTCACAAGTGACACTGTGGTATTTACAGGGATTAGCACACTGTGCCTCTGTGGTTTTGTGTGTTTCCATCTGCATGCTTCCTTATGCACCGTGGGGCTAGTATTTGTTTCAGGCCCGATGATTTGCCGTCTATCCACACTCTTGTGCGCGTCCGTGTTTACTCGTGCGCAATGTTGACATGCGTGTGCCAACCAGTCATGTCACTCACTGTTTACTGTGTAGTCCTGCTCTGTTTGTGCCAGTAGTTTCATGTCTAAAAGGAATGCGGTATGAAATGTGTGGTTGTGTAGCACGTTGCCAGATCACTGAATTCATTTGCATTCATTCCGCTGCCTGTCTCTCCTCAGAGCCCATTCTAATTACCATCTCTCTCTCTCTCTCTCTCTCTCTCTCTCTCTCTCTCTCTCTCTCTCTTTCTCTTTCTCGCTCGCTGTCTCGTTGCTGGTGATGCAGCTGTCAAGATTGCATTCTCTCTTTTTAGCCTGCAAGGAATCTCTTCATATTGGTTTGTTTGCTGTCAAGCCCAGCTACTTCCTACAGTTTTAGTGTTGGGAGTCACAAAAAATATTATGTGTGCATGTGAGTGAAAGCAATAATCCTCCATACTCTTTGTGTGTTTGTTGTGATTGCTTTGGGGTTGAGGGAGATGTAGCGTGTGTTCATCGGAGAGCAAGAGCGAGAGAGAAGGAGGTGAAGCATATAAAATCCGAACGTGAACTACAACGGTCATGCCAATATTTCACCTCTTTAGTCTCAACCATTTGCAATTTCAAAATATTTGCATTATCCTATGACTGTTGATGCAAATAACCATCACTGCAACCACTGTATAATCACATGCCACCAATGGCACCAAATTTATGTGTATGTTCTCATACACAAACGTATTCATGGATTATTTGGTTAGGTACACTTGCATGATGTAAGTCGAATAAAAAAAAAAGGGAGTTCCCGTTACCACTGACAGAGACAGAGAATATTTACATTCTGTATATTGTGTTTTTTTTTGTTTTTTTTTTTTGCAGGAGTGCACAACTGCAAATCGTCAAAAATAGGTTTGAGCCACATTATTTTCAAGGTTAACGTTTGCCGCAGCTCTTTTATTTATTTAATTTTTTAAGTTGCATGCTTACTGCAAGCAACACGGGGCAGTTAGGGTGCATTCTTCGCAATGCCAGAATCAGCATACATGCACGGAGCTTGTTCAGCATATTAATTGGGGTTTTTTTCAGTGTGTGTGTGTGTGTGTGTGTGTGTGTGTGTGTGTGTGTGTGATGATGGGGGTGTCGGGGGTGAGTTATCCTAAGCTTCTCGCTTTAGAACTCTGGCTCTGGAGGGTTCTATGCCTTCTCCAGAGAAAAGCTACTTTCAGAATCACCTGAAGCCTAAACATGATTGTGGAATTGTTGTTATTTTTTTTGAATACGGGGGTTCCAAGCAAGCAATTACACAAATGTGCAAGCACACAAACATGCAGCCGTGCACATAGTAGAATGTGATATGGAAAAGCCAGATGAGGCATGGCTGCTAATTATCATGCTCTGTATGAAAATTGATTGGGGAAGAGAGGAAGGAGCTGTGCACCCACAGTTTCTTCATTTGAATTTTTTGGTTTTAATTGGACTATATGACTGTGTCACTTTGGTAAATGGAGTTCCTAACGTTTATCCCCGTGTCTGCAGAGATGAATCAATGGCTGTTTCTATTCTAATTGCTCCCTCTAAGCCGCATGTCATCAATACAATTATCAGTGTTTCTGCCGGCACTGTTATTACCAATGTTTTCATCTTCATAGTTGTTATTGTTATCACCGCCACTGTTGTCAGAAAAATCATCTTCTGCAATGCCTTTTCCAACATATGATCATTAGCAATATAACTCCCCGTTAACCTGCAAACATTATTATTTTTATAGATATCATTATTGTTGTGCGAACTTCATCAACGACAATGAAATGAGCCATTCGGTTTCAATGTTTGATGAGATAAGGACAAATTATAATGTACAATACAACGGGTCAGTGATAGTAAGATGATTCATCAAGAACGGAAGGGAAGACAAAAGATAGCAACATCTAATTTCGGTTGTTTGACCTTTTCTGTGATGATATTTATTTTATCCAAGCAGATAAGTGGAATAAATTGTGCTACAATTAAATGTGAGTCCATTATGAAGTGGAGTAGTGTCGATTTAAACATAAAATTCAAAGATTCAAGATATTTTTAAGTTTTTATTTTGAGTGAGTTGGGTGATGTGGTGATTTACTTGGATGGTTCAACATTAATGTTGAATGTTGTTGTTTTTAGATAGATTGATAGATAGATGGTATCACAGTTCATGGACAAACTGAATGGTGATTGGATTCCACAAACGAAGGCAAAAACAAAATTCGTAACAAAAATATTTATTTACTAGATAGTGCAGAAATTGCTGGTCACAAGGAGCTAGGAAAAACAAGGCAAGGTAACAGTAAGTTGAGAATGTAAACGAAATGACAAGGGACCACTAACACGAAAACAAAACAAGCGCGAGATCAAGGACAAAATAAAATCAATACTTACAAACGAGGTATTAGAGAGCAAAAAACGACAATGACGAGATCGAGCGGTCTCGAAAACAACACTTGAGCATATAAAGCAAACAAGGACAATAATCCGACGCAGAATTGACAATTAGGCAGTCCTTAAATACATGGCTAACTGATGAAACCGTGGCAGCAGGTGTGCTCGCTCGAGGGAAGTCCCTCCTCTGACACATAAGAACAGAATCATGATGGATGGAAAACATGTTATTGTAAGTATTACAGCCTCTTTATTTAATATTTAAGGTAAATGAATAAACAAATCTGAACAAAATCAACTGTCGAGTCAATGTACTTTCTAAGACTGAACACGCAGGGAGACAGCACAAGACTTAAGAAAAGAAACATGACTGTTGTTCCTTCCCTTGCCCATGTCATTTGTTTGCAGCATTGGCACTGAGCTTTACCGAAGTGTGTCTGCATGTGTTTCCTGGCAGAGCTGAGTTGATTATAATTAACGCAATTTTAATGAATATGCAGTTTGAGTGCAATTTTCGGTCCACCTACTGTGAGGCACGGCTAATGGGCCTAAATACCTGCTGTTACCAGTTTCTTTCCCTCAACTAAATCCCCAGGTTTTTAAATTCTTTCCTTCATATATGTCCCATATATAACCAAAAGCTGATGATTGCTGGGAAATATCTCATAAGCGACTTTGCAAAGTCCCGCTTCTGGAGGGCTAAGTCTCAGAGGAACCTCAGGGCAAAGATGCTCCACACTGTCACGGATGTCTTCTGAAGCTGAAATGGTCCCTCCCCCCCGCCTCTATCTGTTACCCACAGAGTTGACTTGATGTTTCTGAACTCCAGGCTAGCTGAGGAAATGTTTTGTGCCCCTCTGGCCGACACGGCAGAATTATATAGGTTACATCTGGAACAGTCCAACTTGTGGTCGGTGTCTCTTCGTCTTGTAGCATGAAAGTGGAAGACTGAAGTGTTAGAACACAATAGTTGACATTGGATGTGATGCGATAGATTCAGACAGTTTGCGCGTGGGTCTTTGGGAGTGGGGATCCAAAGCTGCCTCAGCTAAGCCTTCTCAAACACCATCTGCTGACCCACACCTCTGTGCCATCACACTCACCAAGATTACATTTTGCCCAGGTCCTCCATGGCCAGCGTAGAACTTTGTAGTTCCATATTCCCGAACCATCAGAAACAATTGAAGTTGTAAAAACTGGACTAAACACGGGTGTATCTGTTTTACCAAGCTGAGTAAATGAATAATGGCATCGGTTGAAAAAAACAAATAGGGAATGGATGTCAGTCCACACAAGTGGGGGTTATATTTACAAACTACTGACACATATAAAGTGTTTAAAATGGCTTGCTCTTGCTGTCTTTGACTAATGATGCAATGCTAATGGTTGTTCAAACATGCTGTTATGAGGGTCTCCTGAAAGTGCTGTTTTTGTGTTATGTGGATTCTGCCTGATGCCCGCTTAGTTAAAAATAAATAAATATATATATACTGTATATTTATATCTATATCTAATATAGATATATATATACAGTATATATATATATATAGAGAGAGATAGATAGATAGATATACAGTAGATATAGATATATATACACACACACACACACACACACACACACGTCATTGTGCCGCACACCTATCACGCAGCCAGATATAGAAAAAAAAACACCTCTGCAAATGAACTACTGTTCACAGAAATCAAATTGATGTATAGATGGAGTTGTTTATTGTCTTCTCTGGGTTACATTTCTTAATCTTATATAATTGTGGTTCACTTAATGTAGTAATATGGAATATATCAGGATAACATTTGGTATGTAGAAGAGGGGAAAAATGGGGGCAGAAGAATATGCATCAGGGCTCTAAGGACTCCCAGATGCTGATGAATAGGAGAGAATTAAAGCTCCTGGTGCATAACACGACACGTAATGTAGTAGTGTAGTCTAAAAATATTCTATTCTTTTCATGCAAGCGGCTCACGTTTAGTATTTTAAGATGGTTCAGACAAAAATAACCTTTGTTTCCCCCACATCTATTACTTTTGATGAAGCAGCACCTCTAGATGATAAAACAAATGCATTTGCCGCCATTTTATCAGCTCTAAATGAGTACGCTTCAGCTAAAACTGATGAGCTGTGTTTTAATCTACTCATTTGATTTGGTATAAACAAGCCATGAGAAAATAGGTCCACAAACTACAAGTTGGCATATGGTTCTAATTCAACACAAACCTGTTCAAGGCGTACTAAAATATACAACATCGCATGTGGGTGTGCAATGTGCATCACTGCAGATGGCCATGGGCAACACGATGGAGGAGGGCTGTTGAGTGGAACTGTACTGCATGTGTCAGTGAAACCATGAAGTTGAAACACAATATAAAATGAGTCATTTCTTGTCATGAAAAAAAAGTGTCAGGGAGCAGAGAATGAAGGCATTAATGCATCAAAGACATGTCAGCCGTGATGACAAAACTGATCGTTTGGTCAAACAGTGTGATGACAGAAAAGACAATTTGGACACCTTCATGTGAAATGCACTGATATATACAGGGCAGGCGTAGTAAATGTCAGCATAACTTTATCATTGTTGCTAAAGCCAGATAGTCTCATAACAGTCACTGTCACAATGAAATGTTTGTAGACCATTGACAGTCCTGTTGCTTTGCTGAGCATTCTTGTCACAATGTAGACAGTATGGACTGTGTTTTCATGCCCAACACAAGTCTGGTATGGAGTGCGGTCCCACTGTGCAAAGGGGCGGGTTACACTAAGTGTTGGTATCGGTTTTGCAGACCCAAGCAGCTTAGCGCAGTCACAAATGAACGGTTTGCTCAACTGTGGGTGTGAACACAGCCGACGTGCTGAGCAGCCAGTCAAAGCGGCTCCTCTCACTCCCTTCAAAATCGCCGTGCGGGAGACGCGCAGTCTTTGACATGGCAGAAGCAGACATTGACTTGCTGGAGTCCATGCACGCTGTTGTCATGTTCATGATTGAAACATCATTACATCCACCACACGGAGCTCAGAATCTATCTGCTTTGAACCTCGATCACGTTCAACAAAATGTGGTTGCAGCAGGCGTACGTTTTAGTCTACTTTCAGCCACGAAATATTCAGATGCCCCAGGGGGCGTGTCAAAGGAAGGGTCCATGGTACGACGAAATGCCCAGCATGGCACAGAGTCATCTGCCAAAAATTCTCTACAGGCGAAATGAGGCTTGCACTGCCACGAAAATCAAGATGCAATATAGAGTAAAGTAATATAGAGCGTTATATTTAAACCCCTAAGGCCATTTTGTCAGTGCCACATTATTTTTATTTATTGATTCATTTTTAGCTTTTCAAAGTGCAAGAACCTCCGGAGCTTCTGGAGTATACTGGACCCAAATTTGCATTCCATACACTGAAAAAAAAACATCCTTCCAAGTGTGTCAAAGATTAAAATGTGGTAAACCGATGATCCTCAAAAATACACAAATAAGTGTCAGTTTAATAGGTTTTAATCACGTGCAACCGGAAATCAAGTGCTTTTTTTTTCAGAGTGCAGATTTTCGCAAAGGCCAAACTGTTAATGATGAGTGACATCATGTGTTTTTTTTTGTTTGTTTAGTTATCTGCTATTTAAAGAGTCTACTTCCTGGTTCATGGAGGAGGATGCACAGAGGTGCTATTATGATTCCACGTGGATGCATAGGTCTAATAAATTTTGGTCCTCACAGCTTCATCCTGATCCTCATCAAAATTAAATAGCACATGCTCGGTGGGACGTGGAGGCTGACGCGTTGCTTGCATGACTGATTCAAGATGGAGTGTTGCCAAAAATGAAATGTTATCAGGTTGATGTTGTATTTTTTTTGGAATGTCCAATTAATTAAAAGATAACAGCGGTGATCAAATTGACCCGATGATAAGATTGGAACGGTAACGTCGGCGCTGGCATATGCAGACGTCCTTATGCACTTGCCCTCGCCTCAAATCCGAACATTATATCTCTTGATAGGAAGAAGAGAGCTTTCCAATTCCTTCCTTTTAAACTTTGTTATTAACCAGAAGTCAGTAGTCTCCTTTGATGGCGTCTCTTTGTGTCCCGAGGAGCCTCTGTGATATATGATCAACACATCCCTCAGTCACGCTTTCTGTCTCGACGGTTGGTTAGTTTATTTACACCCAGATAAGTTAAGAAATAATAATCAGGAATTAAGATGGAGGCATCAGATGGGCCAAAGATGTCTGATTTTCCCACACTAAACATTTTAGTAATATTCTTCTGTCAGGGCATACACACAGTTTCCATTTTCTGAACCGCTTATCCTCACTAGGATCGTAGCCATATCTAACACAACGCGTATGTGTGTGTGTGTGTGTGTGTGTGTGTGTGTTTTTCATCACAGATCAACAATTTAGTAACATTCCGAATTTTCTGCTTGCGATAATAAGATGATTAACTATTCACATGTATTTGTCAAGTTCATGTAATATTTGCACAGTCGTTAGAAAGACCCCGCACTCAGATATCAACTGCTTTTGGCTGGTGGGCTACAAATATTTAATTTATTTTCAACTTTCCTGCACAGAGTTGGTGCTTTGGGAAAAAAGCTCAGTGTTTCGCTGCCGTGTTCACGGAACCAGAATACAACCATATGGAAAGGGATGTCCCCCGAACTACTGAAAAAAACGCTTGGGACAGTAGATGTGAATTCATGATGAACTAGAAACCCACTTACGCACACGCGCATACACACACACACACACACACGCACACACAGGCACATATAAGCTTTTTTGCATGGAAGCACAAGAAACAAATTTTGACCAAAATGCTATGGCTAAATGTGCATTTAATGTGAGAAGGAAGAGGAGGCAGCAGGGAGGAGGGTGTGGAGGAATTCTAGCACAGGAGAAGGTTAAATGATGGATTGAAAGAGCTCCTGCTAGACCTGGAGGTTACCAGTGTGAGCGGGTTACAGCTGGCTAGCTCATTCCGCAGAGCTACATATTTCATAATAAACATCATATGGGTAGTTTGGGCTGGCGGGTGGGATTAAGTCAGAGCTGTGAGGTCTTAAAAGACTCAGTGCTGTGGACAGCCGACTATCTATTTAAAGGGAAGCTGGGAATGGATCAAAGCCAAGCAAGAAAGGAGGCAATGGAAGTGATCAAGTTGATATATGTCTGTCAAAAATATGACAAAAACGCTTTCATCTTACATCATGTCACTTGCAATTGCAACTTGTCGCCAATAAAAGGTTTATGGCTTTAAGGTTTAAGGTTTATGGCCGTACCTCTTTTGTCCAGAGTTGCCCAGCAGTCCAGGTGGTCAGTTCACATTTCGACCGTTGCCGCCACCTCCTCCGCCCCCGCATGCCTGCACCTGCGCCCGCCCGGCACCCTACACCCAAGTCAGTCTGCAGAGGAAAACCATGCCGACGCGATGTCAGGCCAGCCAGGGCGTCCAGGGGCCAGACACCAGTTCAAGCACGGACCAGGCACAGCTTCATGACAGCTGGGTGCTGAACAGCAACATTCCCTTAGAGACCAGGTAGGAGAACGCAATGAATTCTAATTGCCTTCTGATTTGACCTGACGATGAAAAATACAGTATGTGTTAAGGTGGGCACGTGCAGCACTTTCCTCCGTAATGCTTTCAGCCCAAATGTGTGGATTTATTTATTTCCATGAAACTCTTAAAATAAGTGAATCTTCCAGGCAAATCATACTTTATTAGAATGATAAAAGCCATTTCTTCAATCGCACAAATGGAGTATCATTACATTAAAGGGAAGTGTTTAAAGAGGTATTGGCAAACCTTGATAAAATTCAGTGGGGAGCAATTAAGGACAAGAACTTTATTTGGATGTTTTGAATTTGCTCCCCAAAAAGTGGAGCAGCACACAAGGCTCATGGGAAATATTAGACATCTTTGCATACCATCAAAGTTATCGTGAATCTCTCAGGTTTTTCACTGGATTTTCCCACCACACCTCTGAAGCTCCATCGGGGGACCATAATGAGCTGAGACGTCACGAAACAAAATCAGGCATCGAGCACAAATCCTCTTTTTGGGGAACATATTGAAATTCCACCTCCAGTTGTGGCACCTGAAAACATACTGTATCGTCTAATGCTCCGAGACGAGCGGCTGAAATTTCATCCCATCAAACGGAATTAAGTATTTCCCAGCTGCATAAGTAATAATTGATCAGAGAATTATTTCGCAGGTTCTCATTTGTGAGGCTGATTTTGAGAAGAAGCGGAAAGGTGCAAAAGAATATGTTTGCATGTTTAATGAGACCTCAGTGTGGCGGCTGAATTTTGGCAGCATGGAAATGAGATTGGCAGGCTGTCATGCCGGAAGAAGTGTTTTTAATGTCATGCATCAGAGTAGATTCTATCTCATTTAAAGTAAAGGGATTAAAAAAAATAGAACCATGTGACAATTTAAATTAATCATCCGCCCGATGACAGTGTAATAATTACTATATGCTCTTCTGACATGTCAGTGTACTGATTTAAAAGAATAAGGTACTGGTAATACTCACATTTTCCAACAATGATGTACCATCCACAAATGTAAATGTTAGCCGTCAAGGAGCCCGAAGTCAGTTTCTACCTCAGTGTTGTGACTGCATTTCAGAACGGAATGCAATTAGGATCACTTTGAATATTTTCTGGGGCCTAATCTTGCTTTCAAATCATTTTTTACAATTTACATCAAAGGATGATTAAGTATCAAATTTGCAATAAGAGCACATGCTGGTAAAATGGTAAAGGATTATATATCCGTACAGTATATACTGTATATTTTTTTATTTTTGTGTTATCAAAAACAGAACAATTTTCTTCTCTGCATATCGGATGACTTTGTTGAGTTGCATTAGAATATATTGATCCTCTGTCGAAACCGAATACAGCGATCTTCTATACTGTGTTTGCATGAGTCTACCTTTTGAACAGCCCGAGGGCAGTAGTCTTCAGCCTCCCGAAGAGCGAGGACTCTCATTTACTTGCTGTCTCAGGGGAAATTTGCTCCCCAATATGAATTTCCAGCTTCCTGAGCATCGCCCATAGATGTTGTCTGAGACGATCAAACGCAGTGAACTGGGGAGATTGGGAAACATTTTGAAAGTAACAAACGTGAAGATTTAAGGTCCATGCAATTTTGCAAACACATCATCATCAGCTGAATCCGGTTTTTGAGCAAATCCATTTTTAGAAGGAAAAACAGAAGGACTGAATTGCATCTGACCTGTCGATTGGCCCCAGAAGCACTGAAATGCCCATCTTTATCTGTCATCTTTTTGTGTATGCTTGTTTTTCTGCAGGCTCTGTGTCCCCCAAGTTTATCTCCTTTTAGACTTGAACTAGCATTGACCCTTTGGGTGTGCGGAAGCTTCATGTGCAGTCTCTGTGTCCCCCGTTTGACTCCCACTCTTCAGCTGATGTTGAAGGGGTGGATGAGCAGAGGAATGGACGGGGGGAGGGGGGGGACAGTGAAGGATGGATGTCATCTGTCTTGTGTTAAATTGCCATGGAGCACCTGAGTTCGACAGCCCCGCACATGGGAAAGACTAAGAGAATAAACAGAAGAATGATAATCCCTCAGACAAATATGTTGTGATACAATTTTTTTTCCAAGACTGTCACAGCATTATAGCACTCCTAAATCATTTTAATTTCAGCAGTATAAATCAATAACGGACCTGCTATTGTTTTTATTATTTCTCAAGAAATTGTATTTTATTTTAAATTTTCCTTTTAATTTAAATTTTAGGGTGATGCAATAATTGTGATACATTTTATTTTATTTAAGTCATTCATACAAAACATTTCTCAGCTTTATAACCCTCTCATATTCAGAGAGTGACCTGATTCAACTTGACATTTCTTACAAAACAGATTTGGCAACATCCATCTATCCATCCATTGTATGACCTGCTTTGTCCTCATGGGGGTCGTGAGCTTGCTGGAGCCTATCCCAGCTGTCTTCGAGCAGTAGGCGGCCATGATTTGGCAAATGAAGGAATAGTGTGGCCTGTGTTGCAGCCTTGTGTCCTTCAATGTGATCATTCTGCGGTCTGGCTCGACATTAATGACCTGTCCTCTGTGGGCCCTTCGGAGATCCACCAGCAGCCTGTGACCTCACACCCTCTATTGCTCGAAAAGGACATGGTCAGGCAAAGCTGTGCATTGCACAACGTCAACCAGTATTAATGTCCATTGAGCATGACGTAACCTAGGGCAATGGGTGAGGATATTTTCAATTCGAAGAAAATGCACACATTTCACAAAAAAAAATATATAAAAAAAAACAACTGGGTCACATCCTTGTCAATAGTACCCCCATCACCAATAGACATAGTTCACTTTCAAATTAGAAGCCCATCTACTAAGAGGACAGAACACTGCAAACGCTGCTCATACCTCCTCTTTTCCTGCCAAGATCCACCTTTTCAAATTCGATAGCTCCTCCGTGGATCTATGCTTCCTCAGCTCACCCCTAGCAGTTCCTTATCGAAACATGATACAGAGTCGCTGAAAAGATTCACTGCGCTTCATTTTGTTTTATTTTCATCTACATCTGCCTTCTGAAGCATTCTTATATACTGTAATCAAAACATCGGAAATAAATAAAGCTTATCTAAGTCTAACACAATCATAAATTTCTCCCTCTCTCTCTCTCTCTAGATATATATATATACAGTATATACACATATATACACACACACACACATATGGAGATGGGTAAGTGATTGATATTTGGTTAATGGGGATTTTCATTCGGTAAACGGTAAATGAAATTTAAAAAGACGTTCTTTGCAAGCTGTTCATACCTTTGAAACATTGAATATCGACATGTATCAGTATTTTCAAGATATTGCTCGAAAAATGTTGACACCCAAAAATTACAGATATACATGTAAGCATTGTACAATTTTGGGTGGCACTCACATAATAACATGCAATTTCCCTGCATTCTCTGCATAGAGGCTAATGAATTTGGATTAATTTTCCATTAGATGTCTTATGAAAAGGGAAGAACTCCCACATCCCTGTCTTTCTGGGTTGAAAACATCATCTGTGCTGCCTTTCTTCATGTTCTTCATCCTCTTCTTTTTCATGGTTCACTTCTTCCACTTTATCAGTTTGTTTTTCTGAGCCCTGAATGGGAAAAGCCAAAAGGCAACTATTCTACTCAGAAACATCAAATAATAGCAGTATGAATGACAATGAAAATATTATGTAATAATAATAAGAGGAAAACTAATGGTTTAGGATTTTACTGCAGTTCACTATTTCAGACTGACTGTAATCAGAAGCTACTCATTTTTTCTTGTGGAGCTAAATATAGAAAACAAATATGGAATCCCAGTGCCGCCGAAGGACTACATTTACTTCCTAATGTTAGTTTTTCAGATGAAACTTTGATGGAGTATTGCTTGCTAATTTAGGAGATGTCTGAGATTAAAAGCACCCCCCACACACACACACATACATATGCAGCCAAAGATGTGTTATAAATGATTTAAAGGTCTCGAAATGAGGCCTCATGTACAATAGAACATGGATGTCTTAATTTCTGAACTTTAAACTGTCCTGTATGCCTAATTTAAAAAAAATAGTCCTCTGCCTTGGAAAGGAGCCCTTCATAGGAGTTTCAGTCAAGCCTTCTTCAGAGTGAGACTCTAACCAAAAGCAGATTTGCATAGTTAACCTGTGACTCATATTATTTTGTCATTTTTTTAACTTTCTTTTGATGGCGGCGCGGACACCCGCAGCAGCTCCTCTTGTTTTATGTTGTTTTGAGAGGGAAGAAATTTAATCTGTGCTGTATGTTACACATACAGCACAGATTAAATATGTTACGCATACAGCACATTTGACAAAGTTGTATCCAATCCAATCCAATCTACATGTATGTACATATATTTTATATATATATATATATATATATATAGAGAGAGAGAGAGAGAGAGAGAGTTGTAGATCTGATGATCAAAAATAAATACCATATTTTCCGCACGATAAGGCACATCTAAAAGCATTCAATTTTCTCAGAAGCCGACAGTGCGCTTTATAATCCGATGCTCCTTATATATGTATTAATACTCTGATTTCTTGTACGTAGCATTTTAAATGTTCTGTGAAGTGCTTTGTTACAGCTGCACCGGTTGTGAAAGCTCAATATGAATAAAGCTGTTTTTATTGTATTGTATTCCCTTTAGCATAGCTCTATCTGGTGGATGCATTGTGCAGACAATATTGTGGCTTCTATTCTATGCTTCTTATAATGTGGTGCGTCCTATACATGAAAACCGTTTTAAAATAGGCCATTCATTATACTTGAAGCGCTTTATAGTGTGGAAAATACGTTAAATAAAAAAAAAACTACATGTACGGATGCCATTGAGGTCGTTTAGAGCTAAATGTCACAATGTCATCTGTATCCAAGATGAAAACAAGGAGAGGAAATACATTTTCAAAATGAACAAATTCAAAAAAAATAGAGCTTTGCTTTTTGCATTGTGTCAATACATAATACAGTACTTGTCTCGGAAAGCTTCAATGTGTTTATTACAAATATTCAATCATTTGACCTAAATGTAACATTGTGTTTCTCCATTTTAGACACTTCCTATTCAAGCAAGGCTCAGGCTCATCAGCCCTGCTTTCAGGTGCGGGGCAGGGTTACCCATTGACCTCTGGAACAGTCTACTCGCCTCCGCCCAGGCCCCTGCCTCGCAGCAGTGTGACCAGACCACTGTTTACCTTCAACAAGCCTCATCGCTGCTGCAACTGGAAGTGTACAGCATTATCTGCGTCACTTCTCACTCTTACCCTGGCTCTGCTGCTCACATACGTCATTGGTGAGTTCTTCTTCTTCATGACATTCCCATATAACCGCACAGTTTTTTTTTTCCTTTATCTCTACTCGGGAAATTCTGTGCCGAGGTAGCATTTGAATAGGTTGTTTTTATTTTGAGCTCTATCCATATTCAGATTAATTTCATTTTTGTAACATGTTTGCCAAGAATTGTACAGGTAAGATGACGCTGTTCCTTTTTACTTAACCAAAATCAAAGCCTTGTGTTTGCGCACAATGTCATCTGTATCTGTATTGTATTTGCACTTTCTTCTTGAAAGTTGATGATGATAATGATGATGATGGGAATGAAGGGGATGATAATAATGAAGGTTGGTGTTGTGAGCCAAGCTATTATTGCTGAAAAAATATAAGACCGGAATTACTGTGCATTTATTATTTGAATAATGTCATTGTTGGTTGTAAGGTTAAGAGGAAGAGGTTATCTTGGTGTTGTTGTTCTGTGTTTTATTTTATTTTTGCCAATAATTTCAAAGCAAATCACCAAAGGAGCCATTTCAATACGAAATAAATTTGAAATACAATCAATGCAAACTACTAAAAGGCAATTATACAACCAGAATGTTGTAGTAATAAGCTGTGCAAAATGGATTCAAACACAGAAAATAATGCATTCCAAATCTGTGGGAAATTCTGAATTGCATCTGAGTCATTGGACCAAAGCACACAAAATTGGTAATTATTTTATGATAAATAGACATATAAATTCACTCTCTGAGTCTCTCTCGCTTGCTCTCTCTCTCTTTAGTACATAATTCTACGCTTTTAAGATTTTTAATTATTCCAATAATTATTCCAATTATAATCAATCAACCCCCGCCCCCTGAGCCGTCACTTTATTGTGTGTCCCATTGATCTCAGAAGCTATGTTGTCTGGAACTTTTCGCCCCTGGCAGGGTCGCCCATGGTAAACAGCTCCGAGGTGAGGGACCAGACAAAGCATGGATCAAAAGAAAATATATTGGAAAACATTTTCCCTTACCCGGGTCGGCCCATCTGAAGTCAGGAGGCTGTAGGTGGGGCTCAAAGGCAAGTGCCTGGTGGCCGGTCTGTACTCATTGGGCCCACCTTCTCAAGAGCTCATCACCTGTGTGATATGGGCCACAGGAGTCGAGTGCAATGTAAGCTGAACGGATGGGCGAGGATCGCGAAAAAGGGGCAGTTCAAGGAGGAGGCTATAAAATTTTCATGCATTCCAAAAGACATCACAGCAACTTTGTGAAATCATTGTTGCTCAAGAATATAATCAATGTATATCCTAGTGAGTGAAAGAGCGCTAAAAATGCATCGTAGGTCCCAGCCTTGACCTCATCACATGGTCTTCGAGTGCTGACATCCCAACGCTCATTCCTTTTATGTGGTGTCACTCATGTCTTACTAAGGCTGTCGGGGGGGATTTTGGGGGTTCACATTAATCACGTACAGACACATACGCGCACATACACACTCATTCATGGAGCAAAGGCATGCAGATTAATCCCCTGCCTGAACCATGCTATCCCATTAATGTCCCGGACCTAGTAATTAGTGCATTAGCGAGGAGTATGAGTGATGACTAGGAGACAACATAACCTTTTAATTGGTGTCATGCTCCACTCCTGCTTGGCAATGACTGATCTCCATGTTGCCATTACCATGGCAACTACATTTAGATGGATGTGACATGAGAAAAGATGATATGTTGGCGTGTACATCAACGATTTTCAAATCCAAGATTACAATGGTCATGGACTTAATGTCTTTGTTAAGGGTGAGAGGTTGAGACACTGGCTGCCACATGATTAGCTTTTCTCATTACCTAATTATCCAGTCATTTGAATCATTTAATTAACAACCTTTGACAGGATGAAGAAATAAAAATAGCAATAGTATTTTGATTACCCAATTCCCAGTCTTGTACAAAATGACTGAATACAATTTGAGTTAAAGTACAAGTAACTCTGGTCGAAAATAAGATTTACTTTGTTGAATAATATCTGAGTAAAAGTCTTACGCGTTCAAGTAAAGGTATCTGACATTTGCCGTACTTAAGTATGAAAAAAAATTCTGATCCATACAAAAATTCTGCGGCACTTATTAGTTTGCAATCTATTTTTTGAAAGATTAATGTTTTTTGTCACTGTGTTTTTTTGTATATTTTCTCCCGTCAACCACAGTTCCGCAAAATTAGGTTAGAATTGCTGTTCTTATTTTGTTTGTTTTTATATCAATCAGAAAAGAAAAAAAGTAAGAAGAAAGAAGTCTCCGTTAAGGCTCATACTTTACCCTTAACCGTGATATTCTTACAACTTTTGGTTTGTATCGGGATTATATCACAGTTCTTGATGTTGGATTTTTTCCCTTAGGCAGTTACGGCTTCTACTCTTCTGGAAGACTTGATATGTACATTTTGAATGTTTCTGGCCATTATTGCTCATTCATTCAGAAACAACATAAGTGAGGTCAGAGGTCACTCTTGTTGGGAGACGTTCAGCTGCCACCTTCATTTTAGTTCATGCCAAAGGTATCCATTGTGGTTGAGGTCAGTGGAATGAGAAATGTCTTACAACCCAACTCATTTTGGATTATGGGACTTTTGCAGTGTCAAATTGATTCCCAAACTCCTCCAGCTAAGTCAGAAGCATTGTTCATATTGTCTTGCAACTTGTATAGATGCAAATAAACACTTTCAGTGATTAATTGATAAGTTCGATTTTGACTATGCTGCAGCTCAGTACTACACAGAGAACTATGAATAAAAAGACAAAGCAGAAACCCAAGTCAGTGCTTGTGAACAAATGCTTGCCAGGTGAACTTTGGATTCATCGAATTTCATTGCAATCTCTGTGCCCTTCTGGACATTTTTTTTCAAAGTGCTTCTCTGTCCATTCAAAGTCCCATGACCACAGTTTGTCTCGCCTTTTAAGAGCAATTTTATCTGAGGCTGCTGTAGCAGTTAGGGCAGTTTTAGCAAAGGCCAGTCGGTTTCTTTGAGCTGCATCAGTCGACCAAAATAGAAGAGTGAAAACAAAGAGAAACTGGACCAATCAATATAAACCCCAATGAGGCATGAAGCAGCTGGCTGAAAGAAGCTGCGGGTGAGGAACACACACACGCACACGTGCACGCACCCCCAAGCACACTGGCGCAGACCAACAAACACACATGATCTCAAACATTCAGAAAGTGATGCACCTAACGTACAACTGGACTCACAAACTCACAAACGCAAGTTCATTGTTCCACTTCTCTCAAACCATAAACCATTAAAGCCGTAGAACCTATATTTGTCCAGCATTTGTCGACAGTCAGCTCGGTTAATTTAATTGTGCAGTTGTTTTGCTGCAGTGCTCACTAAGTTGACTGTGCACAAGATTGGTGAACACTATCTGGATTGAAAATAGAAACACAAATGCTTCATACCAGTATCTTAAAATGATGTTATTCTTGTTCTTTAAGAAGAACACAAGTCACAGACAATACAAAATGTGTTTGCTGATTATTTTTTGCCATTACTGAGGGCAATTTCCACCCCCACCCCCGAGTAACTAAATAATAAAAGATTTTTTTTCTTAATTAAATCATTCATTATGTTTAAAGAATCATATTTGCGGTGGCATACCCTCACAATTCATCCCTATATCCAGTTTCATAAAGTGCAAATAATATGTATTTTATTCATGTGATTTTGCGTTGTATAACTTGTTCTTGGACAGAGATGATAGTTATGACACCCATCACATGAAATGCCACAGTCGAAATGATACCTAATTTTTTTGACATTTCATGTCTCATCACTCCTCAACACATTTCGTCAATGGAATTGCTGGAGCGGGGAGCGAAGTTAACAGAGAATTGAGGATCAAAGAAAAAGCAGCTTGCAAATAAGAAATTCAGAAAGGTGTCCCTTTCTATTTCTTCAGAGAAATAACATAGTTATTGTGTCCAAAATGTATTTTGTAGTTAAGTGTGTATCTTGTAAGTATACAATCTTGAAGGTATACAATCAAAACTGATTAATAGAACAAAAAAACCCCCCAAAAACTGGGCAACAATGCAGATTTAAAACGACAGATCAAGATCATGAATAATAACAACCCCATAGAGAAACGTCACTCTGCGGCTGTGATTACAATCCAGTCTAGTATTGCCACAATCGAATGAGTGTGCTCAGGAGATCATTTGCTTTGAGCTTTTGAGCCATCCTGGTATGAGTGGTATGCCCACAACTTGAATTCCGTACTACACTTCATCGGGACTTCCACAAAACAACCCTAATAAATCCCTTGCGTTTGCAGTAATTTATGCATGCACACATACCGTATTTTCAGGTTTGACAGGCAGTTACAGATGACAATTGTTCTCCTTCCTCCTTCCACACACTTGACCAGAAGTAAATCACTCAAAGCTAATTGTTTATTCTTTTCATCGCCACAATCCACAGTGCCGTGTGCACACCATGAGATTGTTTTCCAATATTGAACCAGTACATGCAGCAGGAGGTATCAAATTGACATCATTTGTTGTATGTACCGGTACTTTTAGTGTACCGGTAATTGTATGTCTTACTCTCTCCACACGACTGTCTTCTGTGAGGATGTAAATATACTTTGCGCTGTGTTCAGAGATTTACATGCGGGAACATGGGCAACCGATGACACATTGTTGTATGTTTTAAGTTTGTGCCAGAGGAAAAATATCAGAGGGAATTGGACACTGATGAATCCAATATTGGCATGTGTCTCTGGACCCTGCTACAAATTTTTAACCTGTTGACCAAGTGGCTTTCCACTAATTTCAACAGGGAACGTTAATTTGAGATGAGTGACTTTAGTTCGAAGCTTGTAGGTCAAGGCAACACTGTATAAAACG
The DNA here is from genome assembly GCF_054856545.1 of Hippocampus guttulatus. Classification (NCBI taxonomy): domain Eukaryota; kingdom Metazoa; phylum Chordata; class Actinopteri; order Syngnathiformes; family Syngnathidae; genus Hippocampus; species Hippocampus guttulatus. The sequence goes on from NC_141262.1 coordinate 16,522,213, forward strand.
AAAATATCAAGATACAATGGTTGAGTCCTCTGAGGATCCAACAGCTATGGGTCACACAGAGGGAATGGTGTGGTGTGGTCTTGAGCATTGCTAGCTTGCACTTCAAATTGAAGAAGGTGTTGGATCAACTTTGGTTTGCATGCAGAAAAAAATATCTGATGAATGGCTTGTCCTTTGCTCTAACTCAGTGGTTCTTCACCTGGGTTCGATCGAACCCTTGGGGTTCGGTGAATCTGTCTCAGGGGTTCGATGGCGCCTTTGCCATAGAGGTCCGTGAGGAGAGAGAGAGAGGAGATCTTGCCCCAAGTGAAGGAGTTTAAATATGTTGGGGTCTTGTTCACGGGTGATGGCAGGAGGGAGCGAGAGGTCAACAGACGGATCGGTGCACGTCTGCTGTGATGCAGACCTTGTCTCGGTCTGTTGTGGTAAAGAAGGAGCTGAGCCAAAGGGCGAAGCTCTCAATTCACGGTCGATCTACGTTCCAACCCTCATCTATGGTCACGAGCTATGGGTGGTGACCGAAAGAACAAGATCCCGGATACAAGCGGCCAAAATGAGTTTTCTCCGCAGGGTGTCCAGGCTCTCCCTTAGAGATCGTGTGAGAAGCTCGGTCATCCGAGAGGGGATCAGAGTCGAGCCGCTTTTCCTCCACATCGAGAGAAGCCAGATGAGGTGGCTCGGGCATCTAATTAGGATGCCTCCTGAATGCCTCCCTGGTGAGGTGTTCCGGGCATGTCCCACCGGCAGGAGACCCCGGGGACAACCCAGGACACGCTGGAGAGACTATGTTGCCCAGCTGGCCTGGGAACGCCTTGGGATCCCCCGGGAAGAACTCGAAGAAGTGGCTGGGGAGAGAGAAGTCTGGGCTTCCCTGCTCAAGCTGCCGCCCCCGCGACCCGACCCCAGAGAAGCGGTCGGAGATGGATGGATGGATGAATGGATGGATGGCAATTCAACTATAACGACATAAACCTGAGATTGCAGACTATACAAACACATGAAAGCACACACACACACACACAAAGTTCCACACACGTTAAATTGTCATTAAACAGTAAAACTAGATTTAGTGAAAGATTTGTGTTTCATGTAAAGCAAACGGTGGGTCATTTGTTTTCTAAACGTAATCAACAAGTGCCTAGAGCAGTGGTTGTTAACCTTTTTAGAGGTACCGAACCCAACCAGTTAATATGCACATTCACCGAACCCTTCATGAGTGATTTCATTTCAATTTCAAGAGATAAGTATACCTGTACTTTATTTTATTTTTTTTTTTTTGCACGACGTACTATCATGACAGTCACACGTTGACTACTAAGCGAACTAAATTTCTCACAGCACTGATTGGACAAGCAATGTCATGTGATGATCTGCAGCCAGTGATGGACAAGCGAGCATGTCATAACTAATTAACATGTTGAGTCACGTGTGTCTTACCTTCCATGGCAGAGGTTCCGTTGAACCCCTGAGACTGACTCACCCAACACCTGGGGTTCGATCGAACCCAGGTTATGAACCACTAGCCTAGAGTGATAGTGGCCCCCTCAACACAACAATGCACTTGACACAACCTAAACGACATGTCGAATGTGAGTCACTGGAAAGGGATTACAATTATTAGATCATAGCCAACAGTTGTGTAACTAATTTTGCAATGGTGCTCCTTTTTATATAACATCACATCATAGCTTCGGGTCATCTTTAAATTCTCTAATTGTGAAATTTGTTGTGTGAAATGAATTGATGCAAATCATACTCTAATGAGCTTTTCTGACACAAAAGGGCAGCGAGATTTTACAGAAGCAGAACTCAAATGAGGCTTAAATAATAAAATGAGTGACTGGCGGTGGTGTCATCACATCTATCCTTCAAGATTATAGATGCAATCTGAACCTGTCCTCTAGCTCTCCTTAAATGCCCCGTCATAATGCCCGCCTCTCATATCTGATGGTCGTGCTGTGCTTAATAACAAGTGAAGACTGCTGGATGGAGGTGCGTTGGGAAATGAACAAATTAACAAAGCAATTCAGTCTCTGCAGCACTGTGGGGGGTCTGCGAGGAGAGACAAAGGGTTGTAAAGAAAGCGGGGAATACTGTGTCACCTGCTGAAAACGGGGCATGTGCTGCAATCATTTCAAAACAGTAATATCTGCATTCATGTGCTGCACTATTTACTCTGTAATTGAACACCTTCATCAGGGACATAATATTACTGCTTCATTATTGGCTGGGTTGTTTTTCCTCCAAATTAATGAAGTCACATATTATAACTTCACACACAAGGCTCCGACGACTCATGTGAGGTTTATCGTTGTAAGAATGGTTTTGACTCGCTCATGTCTAATCGATCATTGAAATTCTGAGAATTTCCAACAAGGCATGATCGGTGAGTGGGTAGCACCTCCACATCACAACTCCGAGGTGGTGGATTCCTGGCTGGGCTCTGACCTTCCTGCATGAAGATTGCGTGTCCCCCCCCCCCACACGTACGTGGGTTTTCCCCGTGTGCTATGGCTTCCTCCCACATTCCAAAAACATGTTTCGAAGGCTAATCAAAGTCTTGAAATCAAACTCAACTTACTGCATGTGGAGAGCGCTGGAATCTGGGTGTGTCCGGGCCGCAAAGTATTCCACAAAAACACCGCTTCAAGTATTTACAAAAAATATCAAATAATCCAATCTTTTCACTTTTTTAAAATAACAGCACAGAACGTTGTTGCAAAGAACACGACCAAAATTAACCTAGCAAAACAAATTCCTGATCCAACAAACTTGTTTGAAATAGATAGATACGTAGAAAAAAACTCCTCCACGATGTTCCTTACTGCTGTAAAACAAGAAGAAGTATCAAATATTATAAAAACTTTTAAAAATAAAAAGTCAACTGATTGCTTTAATATTGATATGACAATAATAAAGCAGATTATAGAATATGTAGTGCGACCTTTCACGCACATATGCAACCTGTCATTCAAAGCTGGTATCTTTCCATCAAAAATGAAAATTGCTAAAGTTATTCCAATCTATAAAAGTGGAGAAAGACATCTGTTTACAAATTATAGACCAATATCACTACTACCACAATTTTCAAAAATATTAGAAAAACTATTTTCTCGCAGACTTGATAGCTTTATACAAAAGCATGCGCTGTTAAGTGAGAATCAATATGGCTTCAGGGAAAAACGGACCACCTCAATGGCAGTTATGGAGTTTGTGGAAGCAATAGCCACAAATATAGACAACAAAGAATTTACTGTTGGGGTTTTCCTAGATCTAAAAAAAGCTTATGACACAATAGATCACAGTATATTATTGAAAAAACTAGAAAGATATGGCATTAGAGGTGTAGCTTATAAATGGATAAAAAGTTATTTAGAAAACAGATATCAGTACGAGGGCGGCCCGGTAGTCCAGTGGTTAGCACGTTGGCTTCACAGTGCAGAGGTACCGGGTTCGATTCCAGCTCCGGCCTCCCTGTGTGGAGTTTGCATGTTCTCCCCGGGCCTGCGTGGGTTTTCTCCGGGTGCTCCGGTTTCCTCCCACATTCCAAAAACATGCATAGCAGGTTGATTGGACACTCTAAATTGTCCCTAGGTGTGAGTGTGGGCTTGGATGGTTGTTCGTCTCTGTGTGCCCTGCGATTGGCTGGCAACTGATTCAGGGTGTCCCCCGCCTACTGCCCGAAGACGGCTGGGATAGGCTCCAGCACCGCCCGCGACCCTAGTGAGGATCAAGCGGTTCGGAAAATGGATGGATGGATGGATGGATATCAGTACGTGCAGCTCAACAATGAAAAAACGAATCAACTGAAAATCACTCATGGAGTTCCTCAGGGGTCAGTGCTTGGTCCAAAACTATTCATCTTATATATAAATGATATCTGCAAGGTCTCAAAACAATTTAAATGTGTCCTATTTGCTGATGATACAACTTTCTACTGTTCTGGAATAAATCTGAAACAGCTCCTGACAACCGTAGAAATTCGTAGAAAACGAATTAAACAAATTAAAAAACTGGTTCGACAGAAATAAATTGTCACTTAACCTGAAAAAATCGAAGTTAATTGTTTTTGGCACAAGACCAATCAAACACCAAGCTAAAATTATGGTAAACTCAATTGAGATAGAAAGAGCGTATGAAACCAAGTTTCTCGGATTAGTAATAGACTCAAAACTATGTTGGAAGCCACATATCGATAACGTAAAAAGAAAAATAGCCAAAACCGTAGGGATCCTCTACAAAACCAAGGAAGTGCTACATAAGAGATCTTTGTACACATTATACACTTCATTATTATTACCATATATGACCTACTGTGTGGAAATATGGGGAAATGCCTGCAAATCAAACACACTCCCTATTCTAAAACTACAAAAAAAAAGCAATTTGAATTATTAATAGATCAAAATATACGGAACCCACAAATCCACTATTTATCAAATTAAATACGATGAAATTTTTTGACCTGGTTGACTTTAAAATCACCCAATTAATGTACAAAGCACACAATAACCTGCTCTGCCAAAACATTCAGAAGTTTTTCGAAATTCGAGAAAGCAGCTATGTTTTAAGAGGTACCAACTTATTCAAAAAACTCAAAACGAGAACAAACATCAAGCAAAGAAGTGTATCTATCAAAGGTGTTAATCTGTGGAATAATTTTGAAACGGACCTGAAAATGAGTAAATCGCTTGCTGAGTTCAAAAACAAATTCAAAAAAATAGTACAAACAACCTACATCAATCAGAGTTAAAATGATAAATTCTAAACATTAAATATAATGATAAATCAGAACTAAGTTGATAAATAGAGAAAGGTATTGAAATATCCATTATGAATACAAGAGAAAATTGACACAAGAGTGCCAGGGTGTGGATGTATATAATCCCGATACAAACCAAAAATTGTAAAAATATCACGGTTAAGGGTAAAGTATGAGTTTTAATGGAGACTTCTTTCTTCTTACTTTTTTTTCTTTTCTGATTGATATAAAAATGATTTATTAGATATAAACACATAACGGGGTAGGACTAGATAGGTTTTTTACTTCTTCCTACTCCCTTGAACATAATAACTGTGTTGAATGAAGACTGATTTCTTTTTTTTTACTATTTTATCTACCTTATTTTCTGTCAAATTATTACTGTATATGTTTTATGTTCAATAAACAACAATACCATGACTGCGAGAGGGGGAATGTAACACGACACCTGTCCCTGCTCCGGTTAATCTTGTCTGTCTGAAATATGATTCATCCTTCAGCAAAGGGACAGATTAGTTCGACAGCAAGTGGGAGGTAAACAGAGAGAGTGGGTGGCGACTGTGACAGGAAATGTAAAACAGTGAACAGTGGCAAAATGTGACAACTACAGTATTTACATTGACCAACTTTGGAACACTGAGTTGAGCAATTAAAGGATTGTGCCAAGGCCACTGCAGTGCCACATCAAAACTGCTATTGTCTGAATCTTAACTGCACATGGATCTCACGCAAAGGCGTTCATCTCGTCTTCTTTTTAAAATAGCTTGAAAGGTTGTTTTTTTTTCCAATACTGACAAAAATCTCTTACCTTGCAGACAGTTTCGGCAATCACTTCAACCTTCGTCAGAGCTGTCGCCATCGTAATGATGTTCACAACCTTGCCCTTTCTGTCCACCTCCGCCCATGTCCATTTAATCATCAAACTGTAACTGTGTCTGCCACACTCATGTAATACAAAGTAGCACAGGTGTGAATGTCAGCAGTTGCACAATCATACACACAAAGATGCAGACTTTAACAGTGAGGGCAGTTTGGAGTAGTAAGAAAAAATATTTTACCATCTCATGTCTGTCAGAATGAATCGAGCACCAAAACACATACAACCATGCAGACACCTGAGGCTCTCAGTCAGCCTCAGTCAGAAATTAGTTTTATTGGCTGAGGAGTTGTCATCCATCAGTCCCCTTCACTCTCCTTCACACTTGTTTTGCCCATTTGTCTCTCTCCTCCATTACGCCGCTCTCTCCCTCTCATGTGTGACTTTTATCTCTACCTGCATTCCCTGCCTCCGCCACCAGAGTCATCCCTCTGAAGTTGGGGGCTTTGCTGGAGGCTGACATGACCATGCAGTGCAACTTGGATGAACAATTGAATTTACTATACATGCTAACCTACACACTAAATGGAATGACTGATGCTTGAATGCAAGTTATTGACTTTTTCTTTTCACCTGTTCATTCTAAGACTATGGATCTGATATTCTAAGATCCCAAAGTATGTTCAGTACATTGCATGTTTGCTCTACTAGATTGCGTGTACTGTTGGCATGCGTGTTGCATGTGATGTACTCAGATTGTGATCTTTTACTAAGATCCCAAATAGTTAACGCGGAATTGCAATTGCAGATTGTGAGTGTCCTGCTGGCAACAAGTGGATGTTGGCAGTTGTGTTTAAAACAGAGGGCCGGATTCACGAAAGGATTGTGTGGCTTTTGCGTGGTGCTAACGAGTAAAAATGGAGCAAACAGAGTCGAATCAACAAAAGATGCGCAGATGGTGAATTGTGTCACTAACTGAGACACCAAACAGAATGTGTCTCGGTGCGCCAGTGGTATTTGCACATATTTATGCATATATTTGGTGAAGAAATTGCCCACCCCTATGCAAATGAGCCTTATTGAGGAATAGCGTCACACACACACACACACACACACACACACACACACACACACACACACACACACGCACACACACACACACACGCACACACACTAAACACCCTCACCCTGTCGATCTAATAGTTCGGCCAGTGCAAGGCAATGACAGTCCTGTTTGCACTTCCTTGGTCAAGAACCGAAGTTCACATTCTGATAATTTCATCTTTCTATAATAATAACAACAATAATAGTAATAATAATAATAATAATAATAATAATAATAATAATAGCCTAATACATTTTATTTGAAGGCACCTTTCTTGTCATACAAGGACACCGTAAAATGTAATATTAGTGAGCTGAGTCAAATATAACAGTGTTGTTGTTTTTTTTTTTTTTTTTTTGCTGAATCAATTTGGGTCATAGAATAGTACATTTATAAAGAGTCAGAGTGGTGTCCTTCAATAAACGCCGATGGCAAACAGGGCCAATGATCAAGATCTCGATTTTATCCGAGTTAAGAAGCAAAAATATTGAAAAACGTCCATTGTTTAATCTCAACAAGGGGCACCTTCACATTACAGCAACGTGGGGGGTTTGTTATTTCTAAATGTATATATAATTGGGTATCATTGGCATGAGTGACTACTAATGGTATATTTATGTATAATGTCACCAAGTGAAAACATGTAGATGCTAAACAGTAACGGCCCAAATAATAATAATAATAATACATTTTATTTATAAGCGCCTTTCAAGACACCCAAGGGCACAATAACAAAAAACACAAAACAATACAGGTTGAGCAGCGGCAGCCAAAATGCGCAAGCGTTCACTCAACCCGGAAGGCAGAAAGAAACCACAAGGGAGGGAGAGGGGGAGAAAAAAATCCACGCTCAAATTACCCTCATTTCGAGAATAATTTGAGTTAGGCAAAAAACTCCTGCACAAGCATATGACAGTTACAACAGGTCACAAGATATAAACAATGAAGACGGTGAAACAAGGGAATGTATGAAGAAGGGGGTGATGGTGGGGGACTAGCTTCCGTGCATACTTTCATCAGGGGAAGGTCGAGATAGCAGATGTTGTTTTGGTAGCAGGCTGCCCAAGAATTTAAGACAGCCTTGAGTCCGTGGCTCATGTGTCTTTAGTGGCGTCGATCAGCCAAATCCGTGATTTCAGTCAATATTTGAGCACGGATTCCAGTTTCTCCAAGTTCTTGACCATCTTGCAGAGACGCTCCAAAACCGCAACAGTTTGTGGTTGAGCACAGTCTGAGTCTGAGTGTTGGACAGCCGCACTATGCCATCCTTAGACCGGCAGCCTCTTCACTTCCAATAGAGCCGCTCCCGTCGGTTGAATTTTGCGATAGATCAGGTAACTGCTAACACCAAACAGCAGCATACCTGTTATCGGAAGGCCGAAAATGTAGATGTCATCCACATCCTCAACGGACAGTGTTGACAGGCACACCATTCTCCGCTTCCTCCAAGGATCTAGGGTGTACCCAGCAGCAAAAGTCCCCGAGGGGCAAGTAGGCTCCCCACTGCCTGCTCTTCTCATCGAGAAATTTTTGTCGATGGCATCGAGAGACCAGCCAACCAATTCCATGTTTGTTTTTAGGATGAAAATACGACAGGAGGCTAGGAAAAGTCAGACAAAGACAGCACATAGACTGAGTGGCGAGCAGGGAAGGGTGGGGGTGGGGGTGGGGGACAGGAGCAGAAAGCAAAAGTGTCCGCCTTCGTTGAGAGCCAAGCAAGACGTACGGATACGGATCCCTGTGGGACTCCAAATATAACATTACAAAACTCGGAAATCTCTGAGAGGTAAAAACTAAACCTCTGAGTCGAGGTTTTTATCGATTAAGTAGTGGTTTAATAACGGTGGTGATAAAAGCTACTGGTATCAAAGGAGAGTAAAAAATTAATACTATTTAAGATGGGAGGTCCCAAGACCATAAACAATTCTTTTATGAGTTTGCCAGGAAGTGGGTTGAGCAAGCAAGTTGCCCACTTTGATTTCAAATCTCATTTACCCTTTCAAGGACAGCGGTTACTACTGTGGGCAGCTTATCATGTTATCGGGTTACAGGGTGCATGAAATGGTTAAGTACGGTAACGGTCAGATATAACAGTGGTATACGGGAACACCATTTTATTTGAGGTTGCTAGTCCCGGGTTCGTAGCAATTTTTGTGAGTCCTAAAAACTTTTAGGAATGGCTTTGTACCCATTTTTAGACAAATGGATTCATTTATTTAGAATAATTTTAGGACTCATCTGTTGTTGAATTTCTTTGGATTGTGACATTATGATGCTTAGATATTTTTAGTCGCCTTCATTTTGTTAGACTATTTAATCTTGATTGTATAGGTCTGGAGGTGATCACACTTAGGTGTCGTCAGTGAAAATTAACCCAGTGTTACAAAAATTGTGATTAGACAAAGTTAATCAATGACCTGACAAGGGGGACAAGTACTTTTCCACACTAGGCCAGGTAGCTTTGGATATTTTCCCTCAATAAATAAAATTGCAATTGAAAGACTCTATTTTGTTTTCTTGGGTTGTCATTGGATTGTATTCACATTTTTTGATGATCTTAAAACCTCTCCACCAATATAATAATACAAAGTAATATCATGAAAAGTATAGTTATTACTACAGTGGGATTCATTAACTAATTGAATACCACCCCTTTTCACTGGAGCAACCCCCTCAATCCCTCACATTTTACTGAATTTCGACTGATTTGCAAGGCCCACAGAATTTTCTGTCCTATGGCTATATATACATGCAACCTGTCAAAAGAAAGGTGAGACTCTCTTCTTTCAGCAGAAAAAAAGTTTGTTTCTAGCTTTCTCCGTTCGTTGGCAATCAGCATTAGAAAACTGCTAAGTTTGATGGAAAATGCCGATTTTCTGCAGAAATCCAGAGAAAATGAGCTTTTTGTAAAAGCATGCATTTCAAGCATCATTTCAAGTTTTACACTATTTTTTGCTTTTGTGGCAGCTCAAATACCTCAATAATGTGTTCCTCCTACAAAAGAACATTACAAATAATGTTTTTGTCGCAAAATAATTTATTTGCACACAACAAAACTATTGAACTATGAACAAAAGTGCAGCTGTGGAGAAGATGGTTTTTGGCTTCCATCCAGTTTGTCACCACATCGATTCATCCCACCACGTCCAGATGCACGACCTATAAATTATAGAAACATAAAAAGTTGCAAATATATCTTGCTGCAGAGTGAGGTACAATCATTTTATTTACCTTTCTTTCCACCACCAAAGCGAGGAGTCGTCATCTTTTGGCTTCTGGTTGGACAATCTGTAATGTATAGAAGTATGTACAATTACCACACTTTTATTTTTCTATTTTTTTTATTGGTGCTTTCTACTTACATTTCAACATCTCACACACACACACATACATGCTCGCACACTGCTATTTACACCATTCATTCCACGTTGCTCAGCATCCAATTTGAAATGAAATGGAATATGAATTTAACACTAGTAGTTTTAGCAGAGCTGAGCGGACCAAATGTGTCCTGTTTTTTTTTTGTTTGTTTGTTTTTTGAAAACCTATGGCGACATGCAAGTCAGCGCATTTACGGCGCATATTTTCATCCACATCTACGAGACGCATCAACCGTACATAAATGATGAGTGTTACTGGCAACTTCATAGTATAGCGGGGAATGTAGCGGTACATAAAAGTGACTGAGGAGGCATAAGAAGTGATGAAGTTTTGAATGGGAACTTGCAAGCTAGTCAGCAGTTACCTCCTCGTTCCAGCGGCTCTGGCGAGGACTCTCAGCTGCTTTCCGTTATGTCCGAAGGCACATATTCGTCCGACATCGGGATCCAAATCGCTCTCCGTTTCATCATTTTCGCCGTCGTCTTTACGAGACGATTCCAACGAATCGCTGACGTGTGCCCGGCGTCGGCCATGCGAAGCAATGCAGCCTCTTTGCCGGCATCGCTGGAAGTCGCCGGGGAGACGATTTGTGGGCGACGTGGGGCATCGGGAGGCACAAAATGCTCTGCCAAGCGATGATCGCTGACGTGAAGCAAGTTCATCTTCATCAGATGAACTCGAAACTCGGCGTGAGCTATGCGGGCTGCGTGTAGCACGCCATGTTTGTGCAGGCCGACGTTCGTTTGACGGGTGCCGCTTTCGATTAGTGACCGAAGCGTCATTTTCTCTTCCACACAAACACCATCTCCTTTGTTGTTTTGTTTCGAGGACGCTTTTATACCGAAAAAAAAATCATTTTTAGTTAGTTATTTCCTTTTCTCCATCGTTGCTAGTTGCTAATGTTCCAATCCACTATCCACATATGCCCCTCCTTCACTGTACGCCCTTTCTACTACTTCTGCTGCGTGGTCCTGGTTGATTTTTGCACCACTGCCACGCGATGGCCATTTTTTTGCTATTTAACATTGCCGTCAAGCCTAATCCTGTGGTGAGAAGTTGTATCGGACTCTCTTGCACCCTCCCCCATGAAAACACGTGATTGACGTATTAATACATCATGGGGAGGGAACGGCTATGCGCAAATTGACGTATTTATACGTCAAAGGGTGTAAATGAGTTAAGGGTCAGAAAACACTGCCAAGGCCGCACATATTTAAACGCGTCCATCTGACTGGAAATGTGTAATGTGCTGGGTGATACAGATCCATTCCAGGCCTTTATCGTACAGTATGTCACAGTAATATTTATTATGAAGTTGGTAGTGACTCCCTCCCTCAGCAATCTTTTTCACCACAGCGCCATCTGCTACATCCGGTGCTGTAAGTCTCTGCTACACTTGGTCAAGAATGAAAGCTGACTTCAATGGCAAAAACTAAAGATACATTTCCCAATCAGCATCAGTATTTAACAGGTACTCCTTGGCCTTTGCTTCACCCCTCTAGAAATAGTTAATACACCTACAGGAGATCTGCTAGCAAAGTAATTAACTTCAAGCTAAGTAAATGTCACCGAAGCCCAAATCCTGTGGTCCAAATGACATTTTATTTTAGCTCTCAACGTGAAAAATATAGGAGCGGTTATTTTGACAAATACATTGGTTCCTAACTGTACTACAAGTCGAAGTGCCCCTCTCTATTTGAGTTGTATTCTCACTTCAAGCATATCCTTCAAGTCAATCTCAGGGGGTAAGTGACAGCACCAAACCCCCTCAGTGCACTGCCGTTCTATTACCTGTGGCAGTCATCTCACTGTCATGCTGATCAATGATTCATGTGCAAGAGGACCTTGGCCTGTTAGCTTGCTGTGCAGCAGCTCTCGTTCTCGAGCTCCAAAGTGATGCTGCCTCTTTAGGAAATAATGACTGGACTTTCTCTGAGTAGGCACCGTTAGGCACCTTTTGGTAAGATTGCTGAGAAGATAGACACTGAAGGAAAGATGGATAGACAGCCAGGGAGAAAAAGAGCACAAGCAAGGTTCATGCAGAGCACAGGCTGCTCACGTAACTGCATGCTCTTGATAGAGTGTGTGCGTGTGTGTTGCTTTTTCTATCATTCACACACAGGACATGTGTCACAAAATGCCGTAATGAATGATATAAAATATAAATGGCATTCATGGGCGGCCCGGTCGTCGAGTGGTTAGCACGTAGACTTCACAGTGCAGAGATTCCAGCTCCGGCCTTCCTGTGTGGAGTTTGCATGTTCTCCCCGTGCCTGCGTGGGTTTTCTCCGGGTACTCCGGTTTCCTCCCACATTCCAAAAACATGCATGACAGGCTGATTGAACACTCCAAATTGTCCCTAGGTTTGAGTGTAAGTGCGGATGGTTGTTCGTCTATGTGTGCCCTGCGATTGGCTGGCAACCGGTTCAGGGTGTGCCCCATCTACTGCCTGAAGAAAGCTGGGATAGGCTGCAGCACCCCCCGTGACCCTAGTGAGGATAAAGCGGTTCGGAAAATGGATGGATGGATATACCATTCATAATTTTTCCAGCATGTGTGTTGTATTATATACCTGGCCTTTCCCATTACTCAAATTGTAATAATTGTAATAATATTAATTGTATAATTACATTTTTACATGATCCTTCCACTTGAACTATTGCCCCTTGAAATTTCCTATACAGCTGGCATGCTAGGGAAGGAGGGACACTTCTTGATAAGATTTTTTTCTTTTGTCATGGACATCGTTTTCAGTTTTTCAGGGGTTTTTTTTTCCTAATCTGCAGGCTGTCATTATATTTAAACGGGTTAAGAATATTGGTGGGTGTGTCTCTGTCTGGTCAACAACTGATTTAAAAAAAAAAAAAATCTTGCCCTGTGTGCAATGTTTGGTTGATTTATCTCTATTTATGTGTGTATACGTCAAGCACACATTGCCTGTTGCGTTATAGCTTGTTTGAGCTTAAAGGTTTACTCTTGATTTTGGCAGACTAAGGCGATAATAAATCCCAGAGCAGCAATGTACTGTATCACCATGACAACTGTGCAAATTGTTTTTGTTGGAATATGAGAAACACTGAATTTCAATTGAGTTGGATTTGTCAAAACTTTGTTAAGCACAAAAAAAAAGTAATGCTAGGACACTACTTAGATTGTCTATTCTACTCAAAGTGATGGCCTTCTTGGGATCAGCTGTCTATCAGAGGTTGCTAGAAATGTAAGTGTTACAAGGTTGTGAAATTATTTTACTCTCCTCCCAAAATGAAACTGAGATTTGCTTTTGCTCATGTCCTCATAAGCTAAGTCGTTAAATAATGCAAAATACATTTGCACTCATCATATTTGACTAAAACCTGTGCTATGTACATTTGTCCTTAATATGTTTGACATTTTTGAGATTGCTGCCATTGCTTATTTTGCAAATCCAATCCAAACATATGTAGTATTTGTATCTTTAAAGAACGGAAATTCATATTGCCGTGCTTACAAACGCTCACTCTATACACCCACTCCACACAACCATCCTCTCCTCATCTTGCCTCCTCATCACAGATGAGATGCTAAGTGTTGTAAGATAAAGGTCGACAACTATAAAAGAAAGAGTGAACAAAGACAAAAAAATAAAATAAAATGTTTGACTGATGAGCAGCAAGGGCAAGTATTCCAAGAGGGGCTTTTTAGGGATGTTGTGAAGAGGAGAGGCTTGGAGAGTTGTTAACGGACTGTTGCCACAGAGTTGTCACTCGAGTGGCACAGGACTAACAAAGATGTTGGTGCATTGAGAAACAAGAAAATCATTTTAGATTTGCCAAAGACAGAATAAAATCATGTGTGTATTTAGCACAGGAGCTCTGGTAAGACGCTGCCAATTGGCAGCTGCAGGATGGGTATTTAAATGACGACCAAAGTTTGATGTTGTAGTTTGGCTGCCCATAGTTTGTACTGTGTAGCCGGAAGTGCACACCCCTCATGATGTCCCAGTCGACATGACAATATTCTATGAAATGAGAGCATGTGGTTCTCCGTAGCAAGAGGTTTAATTGCTTAATAGATAAATCCATTCCCTGGCGAACTAATTTGATGTTTCATATGTCAACCTGAACAACTCATCAAGTTTCGACCTAACTCAAGTCTGGAGTCTTGAACTCTGAAGTCCAAGTCAAGGCTCGAGTTTTCTTGATTTTTCAAGTCAAGTTACAATTCTTCCAGTAAATTTGAGACCAAGTCACAATGACTCAGGATCAAAGTCAATTAATGGGATATCGTAAATGAGGGCAACCTCCAAGCACACACTACATAAGCCAAGCCGTTTACATCCCTTATCCTACAGCATCATTATAATTTACTTTTCACCAATTTGTTAATGGCAAACCCCCCCAAACTAAAACTTTTTAATATAAAAATTAGAGTTCAGTGAGAAAAAAAAGGCACATTTCGTATGAATGGCTTGTAGTCATATCGATTTGCAGAATTTGTGCATCTCCATGTCTGGAATCATCACATGGTGAAACTTCCATTAGTGTGAACTAAATGTCGCATGACGTCTCTCTCATGGCCCTTGAAATCATCAGTGTTTTGTTTTGAAGAACTCATCATGTGTGAGTTGAGAGCTTAACCAACATTGGTTCAAGATAGTAAGATGTTGCGTATATATTGTTTTCCCCGTGAGAGGGTATAGCACTGCACCAAAAAGTCCCAAATCAATGTTGTGTATTATTTAGGTATCCCTCATCAACTGTTTGAGGATCGAGAGCTCACGTGGGTTGCAAGCAAGTTGGTGTGGGAGTCCAGGCATTCATGTGTGAGGCGAACCAGCAGGAAGTCGTGTTTTGGCGTGAGGCTGTTCACTTGTGTCGGTCATCGTGTCTCATTTGGGGTTTTTTCATGAGCAGCCATTTTGTGTGCGAGTTAGCAAGCTTGTATCAAGGGTTTTCTATGGGTGCCACCAATCAACAAAAGGAAGCTAGACAGTGAAGATGTTTGAAGTCTTCAGAAGTTCTTTGATCAGCAATGCGTACAGACAGCCTCTGACTGCCACCATTGCGAAGTTACTTTGTGGTTTGACTCTTCGCTTTTGTTTGATGTTCCGAAGGTGTCACAGAAGAAAACTTGGCAGTGATTTATTTCATTTATTTCTTCTTTGCTTCAGTGAAGCAAAGCTTCCTTTAAAGATATGTTTCAAGTAATAATGAAAGATACGTAGGACTGTAACTTTGCATACAAGGAACATTAAGATTTGTTTGAGCGCGGTGAATATTTTATGGAACGTTTTATTGACAGTCTTGCAAGACAATCAATTTACTTAATGGGCAGGTGTTGGTTGTTTCTATTTAACAGTGTGTTGGATTGTGTTCCCAGTAAATAGTTTGACGAGCGGGAGGGGGAAATCCAGTATCCTCCCATACCCTTTGTTGTTTAAAAGGCCCATATGGATTGTGAATCGGCAGCGGCTTTCAAAGCATCATTAGTCATGCACAAAAGACTGTGTTAGCACTTTAATATCAGCCTTGGGCTCAAGTTCTGAAGATCTCCGGTAATTGCTCACCTCTGCCACAATCTATGTGAAAGTGTGCTGGGTGTGTGTGTGTGCGTCCGTGCATGTGTGTGCGCGTATATGTTTGCCTGTGTTCTTTTGTGCATCTGCTAATTGTGCGCTGCCTTGATGGACACTAATAAGCACATAAAATGAATGATTGCACAGATATGGGGATTAAAGGAGAGTCAGACATGCCCATTTACACACGCTGAATTCTAATCTTCTCAATCTTTTCTCTCCCTTGGGCACTCATTGCGTGCGTGTGTGTTTGTGTGTAGCGGTCCACCTGTTAGGTCTGACCTGGCATCTGCGGCACGGCGAAAGTCAGCTGTATGAAAATGGTGTGAGCTCATCAGACCATCAACAGGAGGACCGCAAAACTAGACCTACCAGCTCCATCCACCTGCTGGACACACTCAACCCTGAGAACACACATGCCAGTGACAGAGGTGAGCTTAAAAAAAAAGGGTGGGGGGGAATTAAATAAATAATTGTAATGACAGATATACCATGCCCTCAGCAAATTACAGTCCTTGACTGTACGTGGTCTCAGAGCAAAAGTGAGGCAAAACAGATCCGTGTAACATATTAAATGACCTGTTCCAGTTCTATTTGGTTGATCTTAGCTTTAGTACTGCATAGCAGCCCCACATTGTGCACTAAAATATGGGATAGTGAAAATGAAAAGTCCAGTCCATGTAATTTCATTCCAAGTGGGTAGTAGTTACACATTTCATAATAATACATTTTGATGATGACTAACAAAGATAAGATGGGTTTAGATGTGATTTATCGTGCAGTATTTTCCAGGTGAGCATCAACGAACCATGCGTGTTATACTAATTGTACAGCGCCTCTCTCTTAATGTCACCAGCTCACCTTTGACCCTGAACAAAATAGGCAGTAAGAAAATGAAGAGTTTTCATCGTTCATAGGTTGTTTTTTTTGTTGTTGTTTTTTTCCATAGGGCATTTGTATCCCCAGTTGAGGTTAAAAAAAATCCTGAAATAACAGAGCTGTTCTCCATTTTTTATTGGTATTAATACTTAAACAGCAGGGGCGGACATGGTTGAAAAAGGGGCCCAGGTGTCATTTATCGACGGCCCGGAACTCTTAAAGGCTCTGAATGCTGTGGGGCTGTCGTGGTCGATACGCCTCTAGAATATCGCATGGATATCGGGGACAGTGCCTTTGAATTGGCAGACCAGGGTGGTCTTTTTAAGATGGGAGAGCGAAGTGAATGTTCCAAAAACAGAGGAAGGACAGGCGTCAGCCTCCTTGGGAAGGTCTATTCAGTGATACTGGCTGAGGAGGGTCTGCCGGGAGGTCGAATCTCAGATTGAGGAGAAGCAGTGTGGTTTTCGCTCCGCCCATGGTACGGTGGACCAGCTCTAAATCTTTGGCAGGGTCCTTGAGGGTGCATGGGAGTTCGACCAACCAGTCGACATGTGTTTTGTGGACTTGGAGAAGGTGTTCCTCTGTGACTTCTGTTGGGGTTGCTTTGGGAGTATGAGGTATGGAACCCCCTGCTCAGGGCAATTTGGTCACTGTATGCCAGAGTTTGGTCTGCATTGGAACATCTCCCCGGTGAGGTGTTCAGGGCATGTCACACTAGCAGGAGGCCCCAAGGATGACCCAGGTTATGCTGGAGAGACTTGGGATCTCTTGGGATCCCTTCGGGAAAATCGGAAGAAGTGGCTGGCAAGAGGGAAGTCTCGGCTTCCCTGCTGAAGCTGCTGCCTCTGATACCCGGCCCCGGATAGGCAGTAGATAATGGATAGATGTTCCACCTTTAAACACAACATTTGAATTGTCCTTCCATGCTCAAACAGAGTGTCCAAAAGTGTGAATACCAGTCAGACTATTTTAATTTGAACCTCGGCTTGCATACATAATATGCTATATGTGACGCATGTTCTGATAATAGACCCCACTCCATAAATAAGTTTTAAATTTATTAGTCACTTAAAAGAAAGGCAAGATAATTAGTTCATCATGTTCCCTCCAAGCCGCTACGTGACTTGAATTGACTCTCGCCACTCACTTCTCAACTAGCCAGAGGAATTACTAACACCAATTTAACCCCATGATACGGTACATTAATTGTGAGTGTTGCAGGTCATGATGTCAGGCAGGACACAGCAACCTTCATGGTTGGCTGATGGATATTGCATAGTTGTCAGTGCTCATGTTCAGCACTTACAGAGAGAGAATGTTTCAGCTAAACTGCAACCCACTGCATTTTAAGCAACCTGGGACATCCCTAAAGCAACTGCTCTTGATGAATCCTCACATTCGGAGGATTAACGCTCAAATCGGGAGTTAAATCCTAGATAATAGAGCGCACGGAGGTCATTGAATTTACTTCTGGCTGTTGCATCACAATCTATTGTTTCAACATGTATTGATTTAGGTTGCCGGATAAAAACTGGGACATAGAAATGGGCAAAGTTAAGACAGTGGGTTGATATTAATTTACAACCCTCAGAGGTATTCCCTACACGGAGGTTGGCCAGAGAGATTAGAGATTGGTCTTTAATCCAGAGCATGAGATTATCACACTCATCCTGCTGTACCCATCACCTCTCACACCCAGAAACCGCACAAACCCTCAGATTACACCGCAAGACCTGGTGAGTGGAGGATCCAGGGAACCAAACGGATAAAGACATGATACTAGAGAGGGATGAGCAAGAGAAGGGTGGGGGGGGAGACATGAATGATTGATGGGGAGCAATTTGCTTTGTGGATGGTCATGGTGCATTTTCACAAAAGTCATGAATCTGAATAATTATTCACACTTAAATAAACGCTGATTTAAATGTCTGCAAAATTGACCAAAGGCAATTATAAACTTGTTATCAGGTTTGAAAAATATTAAATTGTGATTATTTTATTTTATTTATGTATCTATTTTGGCTGTATTGCACCATGTAGTTGCGGGAGGCTATGATTAATGGAGAACACTTGTCACTTTCTCCTTATTTTACAGTCAATTCTTCACATAGAAAGATAGATTAATCACGTTTGGCACAATGATTTCATGCCCTGTTTGTTCATTTTTATTGCCTTAGGTTGATTCGCAGGCTTTCGACAATGCTTGAAAATCCACACTTTTCAAATCTGCAATTTATTGGGGAATATGCCTTTTACATTACATACTGACCAGTTACCTTGATAGACGAAGAAATACATGAAAAAAGAAGTCCTCAATTTCTTCTCCAACCCTGCTGTTACAATATATAATTGAGGTTGTTTTCATAGCAGGTATACATTTAAATGTGTTGTCTGAATGCAAACATTCAAACTAGCTATTGCTTCATTATCCCAGCAGCAGGAGATTGCCATTTACATGCCGTATCATTTACACGGAGATAGGCATTATGTTTTGATGGTCTGTGCCTGAACTCTCCTGCAGTTTATTCACATCATCAGACGCCCTTCATAGCTCTACACAAGTAAAAGTATTTGTCATTAGCACGACTGTAATTGCCACTCACCCCGTGATAATCAAATCCTGCTGCGTGTTTGAGAGTGCACATGCTTCAATATTGCTTTATTTGACATGCCGACCGAGAAGTACCCAGAGTGCTGCAGAAAGCATGTTCTGGAAATCACGTTTCTACATTAATGAAATAAGCTGGAGTTTGTGGCTACCATTTCAGTCAGTCGGACGCATCAGATGAATTTATTTTATAAATTGAATCAAAGTGACCTTCGCTTGGTGCATATTGCCTCGTTATCAAGTAAAGATTGTGGGGCTTGAAGAATGGCACTTGAGCCAATGCCACGGTAGCATTCATTGCTGAAATGGGAGTTAATGCCAAATTCTCTTCACTCTTGCCTGTGGTTGGAAATGGAGTGCAGACCACTAGAATGTGACAGAGGGCTCTTCAAAAGCACATCAATATTGTATGCTGAGAGAAATTTAAGGGAAGTGGGAGCGCTGTGTAAGAAAACGTGTCGATCAAGTCTATACTGTATATGAGAAAAGATATGTGTCAGGGGGAGAAAGAGAGAGTGGGGGGCATAGAGTGATGGCAAAAGAGAGAGAGAGAGAGAGAAAATGCTGATGGGCGAGTCCATGTTACACTGGTCTCATTGATTTTCTCACGCTGGGATACATTCTCAGGAGGTGTGCACAACACCAGTCCGCATACACACACATATGCACGCGTATCCACACATCCACAATAATCAGTTAGTGAACCCCAGGCCTCAAGTTTAAAAAGCTTTGGAGGAACAACATGTTGATTTGCTAGTCATCCTGCATTCAAATCTCTCTGCTCACTGTAAGTGAAAGAAATTAAATTCATCAATTCAAACTGTATTCACAGTACAGCTTTGTGATACACAAACTATCTATTAATACACTAATATATTGGAAACTGCCATTACATTTTAAAATCATATGGCTGATGTCATATGATAGGGAAAGTGTAACCCAAACCTCTTAACCTAACCTCTCACCCTAACCCTAAACCCTAACCCTAATCCTAACCCTCTAACCCAGGGGTGGGCAATTATTTTCCCGGGGGGGGGGGGGGGCAAATGAGAAGCAGAAAATATTGTGGAGGGCCGGGCCAATAGTTAGAAATAGAAATAGAAAATAAAGAAGATAGCACATTGTCTTTGTATGCCAGTAATAATGTAACATTCTCCTCCACCATCACACTCAGCACCGGTTCTCCTCAAGGATGTGTACTGAGCCCCCTGTTGTTCACGCTCTACACATTTGACTGCTCTCCGACTCTTATTAGCAGTCCAGTTTGCGGAAAGTTTTTAACATGATAACAATCAAACCATTCTAGGAAATGTTCATTTACTCGAGCCACAAGCAATTCACTCTGAGCATGGAAATTGCCAGAATCGGACTGAGTAAGAATCGCTTCCTTGTTTTTCAAAGTCTCGTAGTCTTCATCTTTCCGACTCCAGGCATCTCCTGGATGTTTCGTACTTTGTTACCCGCTTCGTTTAATCAGATACATATCACTTTCCCTTCCATGGTCATTACTCTCTCCCTCTTTCTTCGTCTTCCCCTCCCTCCCTGTGCTCTGCAACTTGAAGTAACTGCACCACCTGGTGTTGAAATACCTGTCATTACAAGTCCAAACGAAATAATAATAATAATAATAATAATAATACATTTTATTTATAAGCGCCTTTCAAGACACCCAAGGACACTTTACAATAACAAAAAAGACAAAACAATACGGGTTGAGCAGCGGCAGCCAAATGAATGCAATCAAACCTTAATTGTGCACCAATCTTCGGCGGGCCGGATTAAAAAGACCAACGGGCCGGATGCGGCCCGCGGGCCGTAGTTTGCCCATCCCTGCTCTAAGGGTACCGTACTGCAGTTATTGATTTATAAAGCATATCTTTATTCTTACAGTATGCATGAAAGTGAAGGCAACATCAAGGGAATCGAGACGAGTGATGGAATCAAAGCTCTGCTCTTGACGCATACGCGCACACTTTGGTCCCAAAATCAAGGTTCAATGTCAGGCTTCCGCAGAGTTTGCTGATGATCTGATCATTTGACTCAGGTGTATTGCAACTGGGAGACTTGGAAAACATGCAGGACATCGGCCCTCCAGGACCTGAGTTTGACACCTATGCGAAAACCCTAAATGTAACCATCTAACCCAGGGTTGGGCAATTCCAGTCCTGGAGGGTCACTATCCTGCATGTTTTGCATCTCTCCCCGTTGCAACACACCTGATTCAAATGAACAGTTTCAACATCAGAACCTGTTCATTTGAATCAGATGTGTTGCAACGGGGAGAGATGAAAAATATGCAGAAGAGTGGCCCTCCAAGTGCTGGGTCATGAGTACACGGGGGCCACTGTACTTCACTACACAGTTCACTGAAATTGAGAATGGCTGACCGGCAGATACATTTTTGGAAATAAATAGCCAGCCAAGGGGCCCAACTACTGTATTTGTAGCCAAGCACATTTGCTATATAATGTGGACTTTAACTTGTGCATCTTATTTTATACACAAAAGTCTAAACGTGTGACCTCATTATTTGTACAAGTTTTACTCTTCACATGTATTTGCAATTGATTTAATTTATTATGAAATAATGGATAATGTGTCTTCAAAGGATATTTTCTTTGAGTAGAAAACAGTGAGTTTCCTTATTGATCATGCATCAAATTTGAGTCTCAGGCTGTAGCGAGCTGTGAATCCGCTAAGTGATATCTGGACTTCTCCAAATTATTGGAAGCAATTTGTTTTCGTCTTCTTTTGATTTCGTTTTAGTTTTTTGTTTGTTTGTTGTTGTTTTTTTATTCAAAAGCAACCACTGTTTTCCAAACTAGGTCTAATATAATCTTTACATGATGGTAATTATTTATTCCAATACAAAATATTTGTTTTCTAGAATAACATATTTTACACAGTCCAAAGTCGGGGGGAAAAAAAGTCAATAAAATTGTAGTTAAGATAACGTGCACCAATGAAAATCTCACAGGCTCCTGGTATAAGTAAATTTGTAGACAGGCAGACTTGTCAGTCACAGACATAACCTGAGGCTTTGATGGTGGACGGTGAGGACGAGAGAGTAATGGAAAGCCTGAAGGCCAAGAGCATTATCTCCTCCTGACTCTGACTGACACTCATTAGGCTGCAGAGTAGAGAGAGGTGGCTGAAAGCTTATTAAGCCACCTGCTCAAAAAAGACCTTCATCGAATCGAAGTAATTGTAGAGACCTTAGCCATTGTGATATTTTTATTCATCCTGTGGCAATTTTGCTTGCATTTGGAACACTGTTAATGTTTTCTGCACTAGTGTGAGAGACCGACATCAAACACTCTAATGTGGACTAACACACATCCAGTTTTGATCCCTCCAGACATGTCCCGTTATCCGAGACGTCGGCTGCACTATTACTTCTTTATTTGCTTCATTAGAATCTATCTCAGGGTTAATAACATCCACACCAAATACATTTTCGCTCCTTTGAAAAATCATTATGTAAAATGTAATTGTTTAACTTGAATAACCCCTAGGCAAGAAAAAATAATTAGACCTTGTGCTCCATGTCCTAAAGTAGCTCAGTCATTAGCTGGCCAGGTGTACACGCAACAATGAAAATAGCAGATCGTGGGCATTATTTATAGATAATGATTCCCGTGACACAATTCAGATTTTTCTGCTCCCAAATGGCACAATTCAGATTTGTGTCATGGCAACACAAAGAGTGATAAAGACAATAAAAGCACAGACTCGGATATGCTCAAATAAGAATCAGGGCTGTTCCAAATGTGGCCAACAAACAGTTTTGAATAAATTTTCTGCCGATGCAAATAACTGTAATTTACAAGAATTTACAGATTGAAGATAGCGAGCCATTGTGAGGGTCTTCAACTTGATATTCCCGTCTGAGGGAGTGACGTCATGTATGCGTGGTGTCACATTTTCAGATTCATGTGTCCATACCAAACAGCGATGGCTGAGTGAGAGAGATTTGTGTTTTCAAGCCGGAAAAAACATTCCCTCTTTTGAGTTTGGGTCAGCTAAAAACAAAAATATTACGGTTTGTGACACTTTGCTGTCGACTGAGTGTTGTCAAGCTTCCAAAAAAACAAACAAACAAACATGGATCACAGCACCTTATGCATTCATTCATTCATTCATTCATTCTTAAAACGAGGACCCCGCCAGATTGTGATTGTGCTAAACAGGGTTGTCGGTACCTCCTTAATGTACTGTAACGATTAAACTTGCAATCTAACTTAGTTATTTGCAAAAATCAAGTAATCTGTCAAGTAACTAACTTTTTAAAGCAAGTATTAATTAATAAAGTTATTTTTTTCCAAGGTAACTGTGGCAACACTGTTTTTGCCCTACCCCCTCCCAAAAAAAACCAAAAAAAAAACCAAAAACATACTCTACTGTGGATCAGACCAACCAGTTCAAGATCTCTGACAACAGTTGGCCGTGTTACAGTTCCAGATGACACACGAGTAAGCTAATTGACCGCAGCGATCGGTGTACTTGAACGAGTTCAATCAACAAAAGTTCATGAACTCGTTCATATTTTTGGACGATCGTGAACTGAACATGGAATATCTGTCCGATTACTGTTTTTGTGGACGTGCTCATGCTCACTCATTTCCTTTTTATTTAATTTTTTTTTCAAGACTGCCAGGTTTCATAAGACTCCCAGGAGAAAATCCGGCTAAATTTCTGGCAAAAGATCCTTCATATGTTGGTGGATGAAGTCCTAATTTGGCAACCCAAGCCACAGAGCCTCACGCCGCCGCATTCATCATCAAAATATAAACCATGAAGGCGCCTTGAAGAGGGGAAAAAAAAGAGCCCGTGGTGGTTGCCTCACTCGGGAAAGTTGTGCTAAATAATGAGGGATTTGTTAGCCTGTGCTAGGGTTTAGACATTGCATTTCTTTCCCTTTGAATTTTGCAATGAGGGGTAGCAGTTCACGGCAAGTCGCAGGTGGATTGGCGTTTTACCGCCGCCTGAAAACGAGAGGAGGGTTTAGGTGGAGTGTGCGACGGCTCATTGCTCATCTGCCTCAGCCTGGTTTCTACTGCATTTGTATTGCACAAAAACAGGGTTGTTGTAGTCTTCAGTGTTGGGCTTTGAAGACCACAGTCCTGTTTTTGCTTTAAGTCCTCCAAGTTCCAGCAAGTTGCAGCTTTCCACTAGTGTGGGCTGGATGGATGGCAACTAAGCGGACATGGCAGTATTTTGAGGATAATGCCATTTTAAAATTTATGAGCTCAACTTTCAACTAGTTTGCGCACATCATGAACTTTCACAACTCTGACCCCAGCCCTCTTTAACCGCAATTTTTTTCTTCCTCCCCTAAACACCTCTGGAGCCCGCTCTTCTTTTGTATCCTGAGTGGCACAACAGTGTTAGTGATTAAATCATCAGCTAACAGTGTTCAATGATGTGTTGATAATCTGCTTCCACCATGCACGAAAATCATTCTGGTGACATATTTGCATGCGGCCTGTAAGAATGTTGGTTTTAGGGACACGTTCGCAATAAGCGTCCACTGACGGCACATGCTCAATATTTGCTGCCTTGTTTTGTCTTTGCGTTTGAGAGCAGCACAACTCAATTTTCACTGCATGAATGAGAATAATGTCCTGCAGTTGTGCTTTTCAAGTGTTCGAGTGTAGTGTACCCCCCTAAATTGCCCACATAACTATTAAAGTCAACAAAAGACACCTGTGCTCAATGTTGGGGTTTTTTGGTGCTTTTTTCATTATTCTGTACAGCAAACCTTCTTTGTATATTCCTATGACCAATAGGAGATCGATGTGCCTTGGTTTCATCTTTGCACACATTGAAGCATTGCACTTATCGGTTTATCATATTTATTTTATCTTATGTTATTCCCACAAGGCTTGGGACTTAATGGGTTAACCCTAACAGTGCCAAGCGTTTTCTGAAAATAGAGAGCGCCAGCCAATTTTCAGCATTTTCACTTATCTTTCAAGGCCCTTCATTACTTTGAAGGGGCATCACTCCAAGTCGATGTTAATTTTCAATTAGCATTAGAATGAGATGCCATTAACAATGCGAGCAATGTTTTAAAAACGAAGCATTTGTTGTTGTTTAAATATATTGAGTCTAAGTCTTTTGGCCGTTTAGTTTTACAGTAAACTCCAACAAGGTTGGAGGCAGAGAAGCGCGTTCAAAATCAAGCTGATGATCTTTTAAATATTGATTGACATCAGAGAGCAGAACTTTCAGAGTAACCATTGAATCTGTCTGTTTTCTGATGGTACAACATAATGTCTCCATCCTCTGCTGTTTCTTGTAAAAAAAAAAAAAAAAAAAAAAAGTGATTTTTTTTTTCTGCTGAGATAGACACAAGAAGGGTTTTTCCTCTTTCTTGCATCAGCAGCAGTAAATTGACACTGCCAGCTTCTCTATTAGACATGCTAGTCTCTTCTTGGCTCATTCCCCCCGCCCAACTTTTTCTTCCTCCTCCTCCAAATATTGCCCACCAACTCTCACTTTACCCAATCCCCAGACTTGCAGATGCCCCGAGCTCTGGTGTCTGTCCTCATATTGCATCAGACGAGAAGAGCTACAGTACAGTAATTAGCATCAGAAGGACCTGGTTGCTCATCTCCCTGCCAGTCAGCTGGCCTGTCGTGCTGCCTGCGCTTGTGTCTGCCTATTCATCTAGAGTTGAATAAAAGGCTGCTTTCCTTGGGACATCCATCCCTCTGCTGGCCTTTATTTTCTTGGTGAAGCACAGGAGTGAGGATTAAGGGGAATAGACAGAGGGAGGTATACTCAGCAGGAATGCATAAAAGCATACTTTAGTTCTGCCAAGCTGCTTCCATCCTCCAACTATAATTGGAGAGCATTTTGTGTTTTTCTCTCTGCCCAATCACATCCGAACCAAAGGACGCTGAGCTTTTGGGCAGGGATTGTTTTGCATGGACACTCAAATTGCCTGTTTTGAAAATTCTGGTAGACCTCAGACGTTGTTACAAAAATACATTTCCCGGTTGAATTCCTTTCTCCCAGTGATTTTTAAATCACTTTACTTGGAAATCCAGAACGGTTAATTTATTTATTTATTCCGCTCCATTTTTGTCCTTTTGTGGTTAGCACAATCCACACTCCTCACGTAACAGCCTGTTTATATGTCTGTTGAAATCTGTTTTAATGCTCATACTTATACAT
Source organism: Hippocampus guttulatus (assembly GCF_054856545.1). Classification (NCBI taxonomy): domain Eukaryota; kingdom Metazoa; phylum Chordata; class Actinopteri; order Syngnathiformes; family Syngnathidae; genus Hippocampus; species Hippocampus guttulatus. The sequence goes on from NC_141262.1 coordinate 16,548,501, forward strand.
TACACTATCATCGACATTTACAGTAGAAGTGAGCTTAGACTTGATCAATTAAAAAAATCTAACTTTTTTTCTGTTTCTTGATTTTTCATCATGGGAAGTCATGAAATGATCATTAAGAATGATCAGCTGATGCCCGTAACGTGTCAATCCAAGATTCTTTGTGACTGCAGTGTCACCATTTCTAAAGCAAGACCCGAGTAATAGTATAGTAATAAGTAAAGAACACTGATGATATGAACAGTGGTATCTCTCTGTGTTCTCTTACTCACTGTCATTTGACGGCACAAGATATATGACAGCCGGCTTGAGGGTGTGCATGAAGTTGCCAAAATGGAGTGGTAAAGCTGCGGCCATTGTCGATAGAGAGCATGCAGACTCATCCATGAATCTGTCCCTAAATGTTCATCTGCCTTTGTGGCCGTAACGATCGGTGGGCTCTTCTCTGTCACCGTATTTCCTCCATTTTCTTTTAGAAGCACAGATATATCCCTCCATAAAGGCAGACACAAAGAGGGCTGAAGAGGTCCTCCCTCACCACCCCACAACACAAAAGATTGTTTGATAAAAGCGTATGGAGATGCAATGAGCTAATGGCTTAAGGACTTTAGGAAATATCAATTTTCCTTACACACAAAGACACACACTTACTCAAGACGCTATCTCTCCGCCGTGATTCCATATGTGATTGCATGCATGGGTGTCGACACCCCTTTTTCTCCGTTCTATTTCTTTCTTTTCCAAAGATACTAAAGTTGCCCATGCCGCAGTCCCTGTGGATAGTGCTCAGACAAAACACTTTCTTTTAAAGCAGGTCATCTTCAATGCGGGGCGTATCCAAAGGACTGCCAATATAGTCTCTTGAAAAGCAGGATTTCTACAGCGAAGAGTCATTCCTGATGTCTCTTCAGTCTCACTTCATTAGTAAGAGTGGTGATCCCAATGATGGTTGAGGATATGGAGCTGGTATTTAATTGGTCCTTTGATGGTGAAGCAAGCCCCGCGTTCCCTTTGATAAATCTACAGTATGTGACCTTTATATCACCTATATGTGGTTTGATTCGACAGAGAAGTGGGTGCGCGGACGGACCATCGACCGTGGTGAGGTCGACATTGGAACACAACAGAATCAGGCCATCCCACCAGGAGTCTTTTGGAGGTTTCATATGACTGTGCACCACCCGACCCACATCAAGTTCAATCTCTCCCTCTCCCATAATGCACTGCTGGGGGTCTACGGACGCAGGAATATACCACCTACACACACACAGGTGAGCCATCACCGTCGCGTCAGACACTCTTTCAGCTAGCAACATGTCATGATGCTCACACACAAGTTCCAAAATACTGTACCCAAAGTCATAAAAAGATCACTGCCTACTAAAGAACAAATATGCAAGATGGTAAAACAATTTGAACTATAGTTACTTATTAATGTCATACTAACCAGTTTCCCAAACCATTTAGGACATATAAATGAGCAATAAAAAACACCAAATATATTGATTCATTACAAAAATCATGAATTCAACATTTTAAGCCAAGTAGTTTTGCGCCTGCTACAGTATCGATGAGATAGCTGATGCCATTTATGTCTGACATTCTGACCCAATTAAAATTTGCCATGAGTCCTGACATTAATGACAAATGTACTTGAATATAAATATTAACAAAGTTAGAGATTTCTCCTAAATCAATTTTCTGAGTTGAAAAACACATTTGGTATGTTGGAAGCAAAAGGCTAAACGCCTGGAAAACTCTATTTTTTTTTTTTGTGCATGTCTTTTTTGCCCTTTCATACAGAGAAAGGCAGTGCTTCTGATTAAGCTGCCCGTGTGCCAGTTTTCAGTCAATCTCGAAATTGAACGCAGTAATTCTTCATCTGCAGTGTGGTTTTAAAGCCGCCCGCCCTGAACTACAGCAGGTCACAGGAAAAACAGGAGAGCGTCAAATACTAGTGGTTGATTCCCTACTAGTTTATCTAGCTGTATTTGAGCATCTGTTGTGCCAATGACACAATATGAAGAGGAGCATTCAATAAAATAAATGCAGATCAGCATGAAAAGTGGCACTGGCTACTCTTTTACATATAGTATACATACTGCACATGCAATACTATGCAAATCTCTTAGACCACAATTAGATTTGTTGTTTTAACAATGCCTTAATGATTAGATATTGCATAACTCAAAGGCCACTAATTAGAGCTTGGACCGCCACCACAGCTGAACCATTAATAAAACTGAAAACAATTCAAAGAAACGATGCATTTGGCTTTGTTTGTTCATTTGTCTGTTAGTAACCTCCTTCCTGGTTAATGCAGGCTGAAGAACAGACAAGGGGCGTACGATTCAAGACTTGGATGCTTGGTTACATTGGCACAAAGTATATAGTATGTTTACTACTAATAATAATGATAATGCACCCTCTTTCAAACCATCATCAGGATAGACTGAAATATAATTGATTGTTGAAAATTGCACATCGCAGTTGCTAAATTGCATGTTCACTCACTAACCGATTGTGCGCGCGCTGTTGGCAACAGGTGTGAAAGTTGAGGAGAATGCCGTAATTAAAACAAGGATTTGTGCTATAGGTAGCTCTGAAGGTTTTTATTCTGAAAACATTTAGGTCAGCGCCGCAATCACAAGATTAATTTAAAAGTAATGGGAACGGAAATGTTAGCGTAATAGGGGAAAACAAACATTTGACTGGGTCAGAAAAAAGTCATCCATCACTGTGATATTTTCAGGGGAAGCATCAACCGAGAAAATCAATATCGTCGAAAGTACCTGAAAATAAAAATACAAGTATCTTAACACAAATGTAATTTTATGACATTAAATGTACTTAAGCATTTGGAAGTAAATTAAAAGTACAGAGTGAGTGGTTAAAATCTTAATTAGATTTCAATTAGTTTTTTAATTAATTTCGATCCGTTTTGTGGTTAAAGCTCTGCATGTTGGCAAATGAGCAAAGTGAGCCTGGCGATCATGTGACACTGATATCTACTGGCCTCAAGCTGGAAGGAGCGACAAATACGGGGACTCACCACTGGTTCACCCATATAAAGATTTCCGGATTACATGCGTCTCATTTTCATGACCTCCTCCTACCGGTATCCCTAGCATACAGGCAGGACTCTTTTGCAATGTTATACTTTGCGGTTGAGGCATTATGTCATTCAATTTCTTGAGATTCACGCTAAATACCAAGGAAAAAAAATACATTTAGATATGAAAAATATATTGTGATTGATATAATGGGCCGCATTTTGGTATACTGACTCCCGTGCACTCCTGTGTATAAAAATTTGCGTGCCAGCGCAAGTCTCGTTTAGTGTATTTGAGGCCATTTCTGTTGTCAAAGCATTACTCATTATGTAGAGCATTTTATATCAATGAAAACTGTTTTTATTAAAATGTTTTTTTTTAATTCTATGAATGGAAACTTATAGTACACCCTGATTTTGCATATATTGCCCCTCTCAGAGGGTGCCAACTTAAGTTAACTGCAGAGACGTTTTGCTCATTTGACACACTCCCTGGTTAGCAGATCAGTTTTCACATCTTTCACATGTCCGTTTTTAAAACATTTGTAAATCATGCTCGAATTGGTATATTCCTATTCAAAGACCTGGACAAAACAACCTCCAAAATGGGGTTGTATTGATAGAAAACATGCTAAGTAGCGGGTCCATCTAATTTTTTTTGACCAAAAGGGCGTTACTTCTGATAGAGGTTTTAAGAGTGAAGGTTGGAGATTTTAAATCAGTTCAATAATGCAACTGGCTTGTTCCATCTCCACCCAAAAAAACAAAACAACAAAAAAGCTCTGCCCTCCAAGGTCTCCCCTTGAAATTGCATGTGCACTAATTCTCTTTGTGAATGCAGTTAACTATTGTTTGATGATGTTTCCTTCTGTGTTCAGTTCGACTTTGTGAAACTGCTGGAAGGCAAGGCGCTGCCCAGATCTTTGAGTGATCATGTTTCAGCTGGCAAAGCACCGAAAGGTCTGCTGCTGAGCGGCTTCCAAGAAACGCGCTTTATTGAGTACATGGACCCTGGCACCTGGCATCTGGCTCTCTACAATGATGGACGCAACCTCGAGCAAGTATTACTCCACAGCACTCCCATAGGTGAGAAGACAACTTGCATCTTTACAGGTTGCAATCGTTTGGCCGGTTTGAGTCACAACACGCTTCCGCTGTAACGCGTTGTCTCTGAGCTCTTCGTTATCTTTTCCTCTCTCAGCTTTCATCTGTTCATGTATAAAAACAGACTGACATGTTGAAGTGTCAAGTCATTTACTTTTGAAGAGAACTTCCATATTGTTCAAGTCAAGTGAGCTTGGTGTGACAAGAAGACAGCTATTTGAAACAGAATGATAAGGACTGCGCGTAGGAATGGCAAAACCTGGTACATTGCTGATTATTATGACACACATGGACCCGGGAGTAATTTGAAGTGTAAATAATGCAGGGCTACTGACAACTGCATAATAACCGGCGGCATTTTCACTTGGATTTTTGGGTTTATGTGAAATGAAAGTACTACTCAAAACTTTGAGAGGTTGCAAAATTTAGATAGCTGAGAGGCCAAGTTCCATACGATGTAAAATGCATTTCAGAATAAAACGATACTATCGGAAAACCTACTTATTTCACCAAATGAAAATGGAAGATGAAAATATTTGCATGGTTATTATTTGTTCTTCCATTAGTGAGTACTGTGTGTGATAAACTGGAGATTCGACGGTGAGCAGTTGGGGGAGTTTGGTGCCTTTTGTCAAGGGTACATCAGCCTACTTTCCAGTCGCCTGCGAAGTTGTTGTTTTTTTTACAAATGATTATACCCATTGAACGAGTAAAGAAACGAGTACTTTTAAAACATTGCCCTGCAAACAAAGAAAATAACTTTTTTTCCTGTGGTATTGTTTCAGTACCGGTACCGAGGTATTTTATGCCGCTATCGTACTCAAGTCAAAAATTTAGTTCTGTGACAACGCTGGCACTGACAGGCTGTTGCCATCGTTGTCGTGTGCCTGTGTTTTTGTCATGTGACCAATGGTGTTTTTACACATCAATGTCAAGCACATTCCGGCCACCTTTTGTGAACAACTGTCAGAGCGACAAGTAAGAATCGGATCGTGTAGTATCAGCCGATCTTCGAGGATGCAGTATTGGTACCTGTATCGGATATTAAAAGTAGTGTCCTTACTAGAATTACTCCGACAAGTAAATTCCATGGAACATGGCAGCTTCCATGGAAATGTGAATAAAAACAACATTTCAATTTTTCTGCAGTTGGGGCCAATCTAGGAAAAGTCATAAAATTTCAAGTTAAAAAAATATAATTTAGGGGGTTTTTGGGGCGTTTTTAACACAGTGACGGGTCATTTTGACCCGAGGACAACAGGAGGGTTAAGTAAATGTATGAAAGTAAATGTAGCCCGTGAATGTGCACCTCTATTTATAACTACCGGTATTTGGAATCTGGTGTTACAAATGTCCTGCTGATGTAATCATCATTACTGATGGATGTGAAAATGCTGCGATATTAAGCACCGCTTAAAAGACCAGGCTGCAAAGTAATCTAGCTGAACTGTCACATTGTGAAAAAAAAAACATTGTTCTGAAATCATGACTTTTTTTTTTCCATGTTGGCAGAGTCCTTTATGTAATGACCGACAGCATGCAACCAATAAACATTAATGTTATTCCAGGGTTGTCAAGCATTTGGCATGTTAGGTTTGAAGACTGCCATAGAACAGGCATTTGTTTCATTTGTATATTCTGAACTGAGTTAGTATCAGCGTCCCTTCAATCATGTAAATATAGTCAAAAGTGATGGGCTTTGAATGGCAGTCAGCAGTGTGTCAAAGGGCTTGGCGCACCAGGGGAAAAAAAAATAAAGCCCTGATGAAAAAGTTCATTTTACCGCCAATTCAAACAATGGTTCCGAGCTATCGCTGTGTTGTTTCGGATGATGGAAATCAAACCCACTGACCCATGAGGCAGCGCATTCTAATGTGAGACCCGATGTGCTGGAGCTCCGACTGGAGCCTGAGAGGAAGATAAGATATGAGATGATCATTGCTTAGAAATTGAGCTTCAGCGCGGCATAGAGTAACTAGATCCAGCAATGAATATTGAGAGTAAGTCAGGGAGCAGCATATATGTATGCTTTTTCGAATAAAAACAAAAAACATTTGCTATATACAGTACATATATTTATAGAGAGAGAGAGAGAGAGAGAGAGAGAGAATGAAAACTATGGAAACAATACGTCAAGTCAATGCTGATTTACCCTCATATGCTTGTTGTCATAAAAACACATGGGTGGCCATAAAGTGTGGGTGCAAAAGCAATGAGGTATGCGATAATGTGTACTCCACTGCTGTCATGGGCAATCACAATGATCATTAATTTCCTTCGTCGGAATAAAAGGGACAGTGAAACAACATTTAAAGCTGCATGTGTTTGGTTGACTGACGACAGGCTTGTGTTGCATCAGTCAAGTGTCATTTTGCTTATTTATAGACTCCTTCTTGCTAACATTAAGAATGTAATTGCTGCTTACTTTGACAAAAAAAAAACTGGAAAATTTGCACAGGTACCATGAGCCAAGCAGATATATACTGTAAACGACTGGGAGACTGTCATGATTAAAAAAAAAAAAAAGCCTTCCTACATACAATATCAGATGAAAGAAATTGCATAATCATTATGTTAATGAATACCCTCTGCCTGAACACGCTGGGCTAATTGTGCATATTTTCAAATCAGCCATTTTTTTCTTATGCGTATTCCTCCTCTATGAAGTACAAATAAGAAAAAAAAAACGAGTTTATGACCGCATTGATGGCCACACATTTTCTATGAAATCATGGTTAGAAACTCAATGGGCATTTCTAGTCAGATGATTGTCAATTCATTTCAGATGAAAACCCAAGGGTCATAAAGCATTGCTGGAACTTTAAAAGGCTCATAAACTACAATTGGAATGCTTATTTGACCAATCAGACCACTTGGGCGGAATTACCTATTTTATAATCACACTTAGCTGCAATAACTTATGGCATGGATGATTTCCAACTGAAAAGCGTTTAGTCAGTGGAAAGAACAGATTATGCATTCACACACACACACACACACACACACACACACACATGCCATATAGTCAAATACACTATCTTTGTGCATTGCTTGTTAATTGGTTGGAAAATTTTATAGCTATGATAGTGACCTGAAAATGGAGACCTTAATTTACTGTTATAACCTCGCCGACCTCCAGCTTTCTGTAAGATCACGCCGTCTTCTCAGGAATAAAAGCTCCTCCCTGACCTTGCAGATGAGTTCTTGCTCATTGCATTTGTCAGGTGCCACATCCAATATTAGAATTTACACACGCGAGTTTATTTTTCTTCCAAGAGGATAGAAGACTCACATGAGGAGTTTTCCTGACTGTGTGAGAGATGATTGGCACTCCTCTCCATCAGTGTGACGATGACAGGTGATGGAGGTGAAAATGACTTTGGTTTCTATAGTGATGCACTGCTGTGTGTGGAGGAACTGCACTGTCTGTCTTATTAGCATGTGTCACACGTGCCTCAAGGCAAGAGTCGCACCATTTCGCTGTGTGTGTTTGTTTGTAAAATGTGTGGCTGTGTGCACGTGTGTGGACCATGCCAATGAAGGATTTGTCATTCATGCAACCTCAATAAAAGAAGGCAGCGGACAGCAGTGGTTTGACTCATGAGTAGATCTATGTGCAGAGGGCCAGAGCAGGACAGCACATGGTTGTAATCTGTGTATTATTTGTTCTTTCCCCTTTGAATGGGCAGTCGAAAAACAAAAAGTTATTTTTAATGTATTTGTTTTGAAATCTCTTGGATTAAAAAAATCCCATATCCTGCATTTTACAATTTCAATTTAAATTAAAAATACTAAATTGGGGAAACAGGACACAGGATAGAGGTTGATTTTTATATTTAATTGGTTAGACTTACGTGACCTGGAGTTCGGTAACCAGCGTCAGTTTAAGATGCTGGCCTGTCAGTAAGGTCACCATCAGTGAGGACCGCAGGCACAATCGATCAGATGATCAGTCTGCCATATTGTAACATGATCCAGATGGGCAGAGGAGAAAGAAAACATGAATAAACTAGATGCGGCAAAAATATATCTCCCATTTCAGTTATAATGCATAGAGTTCATTACAGTGATGTTGTAAACAACGTTGCCCTTCATACAGTATGGCTCATTGGACAGCCCTGACCGACTTTGATGCCTAACAAGCGAAGAGTATACTTACTAATGCTCATATGTTTTTGGTTTTGTTGTTACCATCTGAAAATGGAAAGAACAAATTATAAAGAGATTCATTCTTCTGACCTATTTTACAGCATCTGGCTTACATTGATGTTATATGGCACAATACAGCATCATTTCTGTGTAGAATAGTCAGGAATGGGCATTCCCCCATCTGCAGCCCCTTCTCAAGGTTTCTCTTTTTTTTTTTCTTGCCCTCCTCAGTGGCCATGTGTTTAAGGTCTTTATAATAAATTGACTTGAAACTCGACTTGAATCAGGGTCTCCATAAACAATTTTGGTTTGGCTCAAAAAGGGTTTTAATTGGTTCTCTTTTTTTCACAACTGAGCCACACAAATCCATCTACTCTGTCCTGTGCTGTTCAACTCATCCCCATATTAAATAATCCCAATCCAATTTGGTCTTTATTTCCTTTATATCCTTGGCTAAAAGTGGCCAGTGGCTCATACTTTCACATACATACATTTTATATTTTCAGTGCACATGTACACCTGCGCACCACATACAAGTGCCGTATGTGCCCTCATTTAGGGCACAATATCCAGCATCCAGCACTTTGTGGTTATGGTCCTCAGAATATTCCTTTGGCTATATTAACTAGAAGAGCACCAGGTGAGTTACTTGTGCCAATGCTCAATTATTCACAAAAGTATGTTGTTAAAAAAAAAATCGTAGTGGTTACAGTTTCTTTGCCCATTTGTTACCTAGCCACTTGCTGCTTTTTGGACGATGATAAAATCACGACACGGACTGTATCAGTGTATTCACAGTTGTCTTTTGATGATTGAATATTTGTCAAGAAGCTACTTTCTCATTCATGGAGACTGATAGATGGATGCACCCACCATTTACATCACCATTACCAGCTACTATATGCTATCCCTAACAAGTTTGGATATTGTCAGAGAAAGAAATGGAGAAAAAAGAAGCGATGTTCACACATGTAAATTGCTTTCAAGTGTTTGGGTGCTAATTTGTGTTAATTGAGTAAAAAGTGGGTTTCAGACAAACAAATCAAGCAATATGTCTTGCATTGTTTGCACTCTGGGATTAAAAAAAAAAAAAAACGAAATCAATCTTACCAATAACTAATGGTAGAGGTAATAGTAAAAACATGATCCATCAATCCTTCCATCCAATCATCCATCCATTTTGTACCCCGCGTATCATGTCACAGAGAGCTGGAGTCTGTCCCAGCTGACTCTGGTTGAAAGCTGCCAGGCACATATCGAGAGAATATCATTCACACTCACTTTCACACCATTACTAAATGGTTACTGAACCCATACTGACTGCATGGAAGGTAGGCAAGTAACCCAATTCATGTTCAGTGATCTAAAGACACTGTCGACATCATAAAGTTTAATGTCATAGCAGCAAAGTCAAACTAAAGGCAGGAATTAAATGTGATGATGCAATGACGCGCCGTTATTTACTGACCCCTGCATGCATTTGTTCCAGCAGTAACATCACGCAGTAATCCGTTTTCCACTAACTGGGTCATTCACAACGGCAGATTTTGTGTTCAATCTTGTTCCAAATTGTGTTCTTGTAAACAGTTTGATGATGAAGCGCTGATGTATGTAAATGCGCGTGCAGTGTGTTTGCAACCTGTAATGCAGCATAATGTGCTTAGTGCAACACGGAGTAAGTGAGTGCCTGGCCAGTCTCCAGAGAGTGATAGCAGCTGGATCAGGCTAATCTAATATAGCTTCTGTGTCTGGGGAGCCGTCCATTGCTTATCACATATTTCATTCAATAACAGAACGCTGTGCCAGTTGATGGAGTAACGTGGATTATTTTCTTGTTTTTTTGTTAATATCTTGAATAAATGAATACATTAATGATGTCTGTGTATGCTGTTTCATAGAAACACTGAATGGCTGTTCCAAAGGATGTAATGGAAATGGCGAGTGTGTTGCTGGACGCTGCCACTGCTTTGCTGGTTTCATGGGTCCTAACTGTGCCAAAGGTAATGAAAAAAATAAAATAAAATGTTGTGTAAAGTGAGACTGGCATGCAGATTATGGGTTTAAACCCACAATGGATTTGCCAATGTTAGATTCAAACGAATGGCTAAATGCATAGCCATTTGTAATTCTGCTATTTATAAAAAATATATATATATATTAATAATAATAATTATTAAAAAATAAATAAAATAAAAAAGGTAACAACTCTCTTACAGCCAAACAAATTCATGGCCTCTGAATTTCAGGGATAGGAAGTTTACAATGAAACATTAAAAACAATCTTGTGTGCGTGATACAGATTGGGTCCAAATGAAATTGTCTCGAAGTCCCGTGTCACACCTTTCCCAAAATTTTTATGGGAAGCGCTGAATATGTTTTGTTTTTTTGTGGATAATCAAGCATACAAATACACATACAGTGCTGTATGGAAATAAACATAATGAAAATGTTCACACCGGCCTTATGCTTTGCACTTCGTGCAATAATAAATAAAAACAACTAGTAAAACTTCTCATCTGTTCCATGTTTTTGTTCCAAGTGCATCTATTTGCATGTTACATGGTCAACTTTTTCTTAAAAAGGCTCAACGAGGTTCAGAAAACAATTGCTCAAGAGACAGAATATTCCATCTGCAGAGGTCATTTAAAACAGACATTTTAAAGCGGATATGACTTTAAAAATCTGTCCGTCCATCCGCAGTTCTTTGGGGACCCTTCCACCACATTTTTCACATGATGACTTACATGCCAGCCACCTCTGACTTGCATGAACTTCAAAACATCTACACAAAATTGGCAAAGTGAAATGAAGTGGGGGGAACAAGCCACCAAGGTCTGTGCAATATTTTAATAATAATGACATTGTGTCTCTGGCACAACTGAATGGCCTCTTACTCTGCCCGTGTACCACTTCTACATCTAGATAAGAGGGAATTACTTTTATGGTTATTATTTTATCTGAGTTTAGGATTATTAAAATTTGTTTACAGGGTGCTCATTAGGCAACATCTACAAGCTTGCTTAATGAGCATTCACAGCTAGGAGTTGTCAGTTTGGTTGTGTCCTACGGTGGCATGTAAAAAAATATTCTAATAACCTAAAAACAAACCACATCCTAATATGTAGTTAAATCAACCCAGCAACCGAGTATCGTAACTGTATTAAATAAGTATATCACCATAGTAATCATTTTTATTCAGACTTTTACTAGTGTGTCTCTATTTCCTTTTCTCACTCCCTGGTGTGAAATGTAATCTTCTCCTCTGGCCTTCCCTGCATTTATTTCCAATATTCTTCTGCCCCGCCCTGTTTTTTTTTTCTCCTCGGTTGTAATACTTGTATCTGCCTCATTGTGTTGAAACAGGTGTTTCGATGTATTCTCCAACGATTTATTTACTGGCATCGTTATCCATACGTTCCGCTCATCTTTGCTCATTTGGTTGCATGGTGATATTCGTTGTTTGAAAAGTTATGGCAAGAATTGTAAAAAGTGAAGTGAGCATTTATTGCCGCAGAATGTTTTGGGTTATATTTACAGAGAATCAAACGAGACAACAACGGCCCACATTTTTTTCAGTTCAGATTAGCCTAAAAAAATATTACTAGTTGGAAATCTTATCAAATCCATTTGAAGTGTATACCTGTCATGCCTTTTCTCTAGCAGCATTGAGATGATAATGTGTGTGTTTATGTGTGTGTGTGTGTGTGCGTGTGAGGGGTTGTGGGTATCTGTCAGCCTTGGTGGCTGCCTGTAGCACAGCTCTCCATCTTTGCATGAAGAGAGCTCCTCATTCTATAAAACCCTAATGCCCTCATTCCTAATCTTTCATTTTCACAATTGTTTTCACGGCCTGTTCAGAGCAAGTGAGGTGACGTTGAGGGGATTTTCTCCAATTCTTGGGTTGCCGTGGTAGCCGGGCTCAGGTGGTGCTTGAGTAAATTGAAACAGCGTGAGTGATAAGCCGGGGTGCGTGTGTGTGTTCTTTTGTGTGATTTGCGTATGTGTGTGTGTGTGTAGGTGTGTGTGTGTGTGTGTGTGCGCGTGCCTGCATGCGTGAAGAAGAGTGTAGGACTGTTTGAGGATTTGCTGAATCCATGCAGCGGCTGAGATAAGAGTACGTCGCCCATCTCACACTGGGTTACTGTGGTCTCCCAGCTAATATACTGCAGTGCCATGTGTGTTATTTTTTTTTTTCACGTTGCTGTATATCTGTGTTTGTCCCGTTACAGATTCGTGCCCTGTGTTGTGCAGCGGTAACGGTGTGTATGAGAAGGGAAGGTGCGTGTGCCTGACCGGTTGGAAGGGAGCAGAGTGCAATGTGGAGGAAGGTCAGTGTATCGACCCAACCTGCTCCAACCACGGCTCCTGCATGCACGGCATCTGCATATGCAGCCCAGCCTACAAGGGAGTAAACTGTGAATTGGGTAAGGCAGTAACACCTAAACAGTTACACTTTTCAGCCTCATGACCTTTATAACCTTGGCCCCTTTCAGGGTTGATTCTTCCAGAATATGTTGCAAAAATAATGTCACTGGTACTTTTTGGTAATGCAAACAAGAATGAGAGACCCGAGGTACTTTGACACAATACTTGTCCCTTTTAATTGATAATAAATGTCTTGAAGTGTTTAGTGCTTTTAAAAGTTGCCACATCTATCAAATGGTCGGTAAAAACAAACTACAGTGATGAAATGGTCAAGGACCGATGTCAACACCATGATTACGTTATCGCAACTTGTAATCATTTACTTTGTATTGCCAAAATCATTACATGATTTAGTCATTCACATTGTTTACAGAAATAAAAAATAAACTATGGTACCATTGTTGAAATCGTTGGGAAGTTTACTTACAGTGACTGATGACCCAGAAAATTAACTGAATTGAAAAATCAATTGGTTTCTACCTGAGTGAAGATCAAATCTATTACCAATGGTTGGAAGTGTGTTCTTGCAAGAAAAATAAAATGGCTGGAAGTAGTTTTGTTTATTATGAGAATGTGTGGCGGGGGGGTGGATTGAGTTTGCTCCAATTACCAAAAACAATTAACTTTCCTCAGCCAAAGGTTCCACATTCCGCCAACAAACACCTGCACACTTTACATATAGGTGCGTTATGTTTGATTATCGCAATTGTGTAAATGAGTTGGATTGACATTCTACCTTGTGGTAAGTGGCGGTAAATGGTCCATGAAGTTACTCGCGTGTCGATCAGTTTGCTATTAACTGGAGGATATAAACATGAATTCCGTTTGTGTATGATTGCAATTATCCTCACCACATGGGGGCGGGGGTGCATGAGAATTGAGGTTAGGTTGTATATGTGATTTGGTTTTCTGTAAACTACTGTCATCAACCCAATTTGCTGCCCCAGCTGGCAGCCATTTACAGCCAGTCCTACATCAAACAGTACTTGTGATGACTTGCTGCTTGTGATGGCAGAAATTAAAAAGAGTAATAAGTGCACATTTTTTTTACCCATCGCACAAAAATATGCAAGACATTTTTTGCCGATTCCAAATCGAGCACAACTGCATTTCTTCGGTATGTCACCGTCACTGACACTGTTGTCTTCATTTGGCAGAGGGCACATGTACAATTCTCTTGTGAATAGGCCGGGAGGCGAGCTTCATGAATAGATGTCGACTTTCAGTCTGGTGGAGAAACCTTCTTTAAAGACCATTTCTATATTTAAAAATTAATGTAGAATGAAAGGATGCAAAATTAATTTCCAGATAAATTATAAAGTACTGCCACCAACACCAGCATAAAACGGGTTAACACGCATTAACCATGACAGTAATGCACTTGTAAAAATGCTAGTGCTAATGCTAATGCTAGTGCCATTAGTTCAATATGCTTGTGTGTGTACATATTCGGGGCTGCACTTGCACCTCAAATTCACAATCACTGTTTGTTTTACATACAAATATATATATTTTACACATGTTTGTGTGTGTATTATTTTCTTTTTAATATTCCAAACACGTTTGTAGGCCAAATGAGTAACACTATCATGACATGTTTTCTTGTCGTCGTCCAGTTTAGTTTGGTGAGTGAGGGTTCCAGCACATGGGGTGTCGGCAGAAGCGTTAGTAGCGTGACATCATAAACAAGGGCAAATACAAATGATGCAATGTTTCATTCACCCTAACATTATGTGACATAAACAATATCAATGTGTTGCACCTTTGTGCTGATCCATAGTGCCTGCTAAACGCCACGCTTTGCTGACATTCGCCTGTGCAATTGTTTCTTTGCATTTAAAGTGCAAGAGAAACTGTGGCAGCATGTTTGTCTCTCCTCCGCTCAGTATAGAAACAGTATATTAACAAGGATATAAATCATTCCATATTTGAAGTTCAGATCATGATTCATAGCTGTGACATGCCATTGCGTAAGCACAGTGGGCTAAGAATATGACTCAATATTGAAAATATTACAGTATAATCTGAGTTGTTCTTTTTACAATCGTGCTTCTCAGTCATGCAGTCATTTGGCATCTCTCTGGTGTAGAACCAATTATAAAAACAACAGAGCCGCATTATTCATCGCTCTATACTATACTTAATTGTAACCTCTCAGCACAATGTTCCAAAACAGCCCCGTACTGTAACTCGTTGCCCGCAGAGCCTGAATCACGCGTTTGACCTTGAGCAACAGAGCCGAGCTGAGCTGTGCTTAGGTGTTGTGCTGAGCTTTGGCTCGGCGCTCAGAGCTGTAATTACACACACTAACACAGACCACCCGCACATGCAGATTTCAACCAGGCCATTTCACCCCTGATCAAAGCCCGGGTTTTAAGTGTCCTATGAAATGTAATGTTGTGGAACAGATACAGGGATTGTAGCTAGGGCGGTTAACTCCTGGATGGGATGCAAAGAACACTGCTTTCATACTCAGTGAACTGATGATTATAATTAGACAGCCACTATCGGTCCCTTTTAACGACTCCCATTCCCCCGAAGCTCGAATGTTTGTCCTCTCTTTGTCTGCAGTGGACTGCGTGGACCCTCAGTGTGGTGGGCATGGCGTGTGCGTCCGCGGGGAGTGTGTCTGCTCTCCAGGCTGGGCAGGAGTGAGCTGTGATGACCCGTTGCCAGCCTGTCAGGAGCAGTGTTCAGGACATGGCACCTACCTCCCTGAGACAGACACCTGCGCCTGCCAGCCCAACTGGACAGGACCGGACTGCTACATTGGTAAAACAGTAATTGGATTTTCAATCATGTCAGAAACACGCGATTGTATGTCACACATTTATCAGTGGTCAAGTGTCATGAGTGGTCTTGCCAGGTACAATTTCCAACGGATGTGCGATTTCTAACCATGAGAGGAGCGGATAGCAGCCACGATACTGTGTGTTGTGTGTGCGCACATACAGTTGACCAGAGGTGGACGCTCTGTCGGACTGACGGAAGGTCTGTCAGCCCGTCACTGTTTGCGTCAGTATTTCAGGCAGACCCACGTGGGCCCAGTCCATCCCCTGTCTGCGACAGCCAATCGGTGTTGAGAACATAATTTCCACATCACACGCAGGCGCGGCACAAACCGACACTCAAATGAAGAAAAAAAATCAAAACAGAAACGACCGCCACATTGGTGGTGTGGTGGACAACTAGTTTGCACGGCCGCCTCACAGTGCAAAGGTCCAGCGTTTAAATCCGGGTTCCAGCCTTCCTGTGTGGAGTTGGCAAGTTCTCCCCGTGCCTGCATCATTTTCCTCCCATGTTCCAAAAACATGCATGGTAGGTTGATTGAGCACTCTTAAAATGCGATTGACTGGCAACCAGTTAACAGTAGGTAACGCCTACTGCTCTAAAACAGCTGGGATAGGCTCCAGCACGGCCCTTGTGAGGATAAGCGGCTTGGATAATGGATGGATGGACATCAAACAAACACACAGGCACTGTTTGGTGATTGGTGAAATAAATCTAATATGTGACACATGTCATTGAGATCTGTGGCACTGGAAGGGATACAACACTTTTATTTTTTCTGCATTTGGCTGCGTGTCAGGTGTGCGGCACCTGCGTATGAGGTATTACTGATAAGTTGATTGCCATTTGGTTCTCGCCGACGACTCGGACGGACTGGGCTGGCCTAAAATACTGACGGAAACTTACTGATGGAATCACCGGACTGACGATGCCCACCTCTTCAGTTGGCAAAAATAGTCTACACACTGCTGCTAAAATGCCTAATTTTTGTTATATGAAGAGACCTACATGTAGATAAATCATTTTAAAACATTGTTCACCACTACTGTAAAAAATAAAATAAAAAATGGAAATTGTGACATTGCAGTTGCACAAATATGCACACCCTCATCCAATAGTGGATGTGGCTGTCCTGACTGTTCACTGTGTTATTTAGTGCCCTGAAATTTCTTTTGTACCTTTCTTCTGAAAGATACTAGTGGATCATGAGATTTATCTGATACAGTGAAAGCTCCCTGCAGACTGTGGCTTGTTCATTAAAATGTTACAACAAAAATGTCTGGACAAGCCTGTAAGAATAGCTCAAGATTATTTGGGTTAATCAGCGGTACAGTCCCTTCAACGCTGACATCTTGCTGACTCTCATTTAACATGAGTCTGTATGTGATTGGCCAATTCTGGACAACACATTTACAGTTATAGAATGCAACCATGTTATTCCAGTACTTTATTTTTACTTTTATCTTTCGAAATTTAAAATATTCGGCACCGCTTTAGATTGTGCAGTTGTATCTAATATGCTGTCTGGTCAATTTTCATGCCCATGTGCAACATTGCCTCTCATGACTGAGGCAATGCAACCACCACCATCTTTGTGGTGGGTTGCACATCGTGAGTGCTATCACACAAACAAATGTCCTCCAGCTACTTGAAGTGATGGAAGAACATGGACTTCATAGAAAAAATAGATGCTATATTTCAATCAAGGCCGCCTCAAGAATTTACATTGGAGCAATGCAGAATTTGGCATTTAATCTGGACTAATAAATATTTTTATGATTTTGTTTTAATTTTTTTTTGACAACGCTGTTTGAGATTTCCTTCAAAGTGAGATGTCTTCAATGCTATGTGGAGGAAGAACAATCATCTGGGAAAAAAAAGACAAGTAAAATAGTCGCAGTGTATTCAAAAATGTCGAAATTATAAAGTGCGGTACACACCTCATGTACTTGTTACAGTGTCATTTGACAGATGGCAAAATGTCTGTTTTAAGGCTTTCCACCACATAAAGTTAATACTGTTCTTGGTAAAGATGATTTATGGGCAATTGGCATGAGCACTTGCCCTCAAGAATGTGGATGCCTTATTACTATGATATACCGCAGTCTGAGATAATGACAGGCCATGGGTCTGAATATCTATTTGTGGTGCAAGCAAGAATTCCCTCTCTACGATGCCCTTATGAAAAAGAACTTGACGATTCAATCCTGTTCTTGCCCAAGCATAGCTAAATGTATCTCTAAAGGAGAGCTGAACACTCTCCACCTTTAATCCATTTCTCCCACCCTCTCCATGGGAGCTATATTTAAATTGAAATAACTTTTCAGTGCAGCTAGGTAAGTAGTCTTTGTGAGCCTCTAGCACTTTGCCGCGCTACTCACAGATGCCATTTATTCCGCTGTCGAGAGTGGAAAACTAAAATAGAAAATAGGGACCCAAGAAGAGGTAAGGAATACAATGATTTTTGGAAAATGGAATTACAGAAAATCAAACAGGAGAGAAAAAAAAGATTTTCACATGTCAAGCAAAGAACTAAATTTTAGGCCCCTGCAGGTTTCCAGATGCAGTGTAAATACAAATCATTTTATGATATGGTTCAACTGATAACACTGTTCTCCTGCACTTCGGTATGAGAAAAAAATAAAAATTGCTTCTTCCTTTAATTGATGCTTCCATCTTGATTTTGAATTGTAGTTTTTACTTCATAGTCCCTGTAACTTTGACTGTATCTTTTAATTTTTAATTTGCTCCATCTGCTCAGCCTGTTCTTTTCCCCTCTCACACTGACATGCTTGTCTCGCCCACATACCCCCACCCACCTCGCTGGCAGAACTGTGCCCAGTCCCGTGTGGCAGTCATGGAGTTTGCTCCGAGGGCCAGTGCCAGTGTGAGGAGGGTTGGCTCGGCGCGGCATGCGACCAGAGAGCGTGCCATCCTCGCTGCGAAGAACATGGCCAGTGCCACGATGGGACTTGCATCTGCCAACCCGGCTGGGAGGGAGAGCACTGTAACATTGGTGAGCGCATGTGGGATACTTTAATTATTCGTTGTGATATTTGGATTGGAAAATGGTGTCATCGTCACTTTTTGCCTCTGCAGTTGCTCATGATTTGGACATCGTTGTCAAAGGTATTAATTTTTTCATTCATTTTTGTTCATGAGTATTCCTACAAAGCAGTTTTGAACAAATTCGAATGACTATGCATGTGTGTGTGTGTGTGTGTGCGTGTGTGCGTGTGTGTGTGTGTGTGTGTGTGTGCGCGCGCGTTTGTGTACACGTCTGTTGGGGTGGATGATTTTGTGTACGTGTGTCATCTTCAGACGGCTGCCCAGGGTTGTGCAGCGGGCACGGGCGCTGTACCCTGGAGCAGAGTGGCTGGCGCTGCGTGTGCCAGGCTGGATGGAGTGGGCCTGGTTGCAGCGTTGTCATGGAAACTGACTGCAGTGACGGAACGGACAACGATGGAGGTGACATTCTATCACCATCTATCTTTTTCTATCTCTATTCTGTCTTTGTTACCGCTTTTCATTTCTGTCTTCCACGCACTCCTTTCCATCATTTCTCTTGCTTCAAAAGCCAAAATGAATCCGTTTCATTGTCCTTGCTTCTGTTGATCCCTGCGTCGTCCCAGTCCTGCTGTGAAGCCTGTGGAGTCCATTACTTAAGTGCGTGTGTGTTTGTGTGTGGGTGTGCATTTACATTTTTGTCTTCTCACAACTAAATATTTGGTATGCATAACACCTGCTGGGATAAAATAAATAAATAAATTGACAAAAACACACACACACACACACACACACAAAGGCTCTCCACACCATGCAAGGAGAGCCATAGATGAACAAACAAACTGGCTCTAAAATAATACTTTAAAAAAAACTACATTGAGGGGCAAACAGTTACAAGGCACTGCATTCCAAGAAAGCCATCAAAAATGACAGAACGAATGCAACATACTGTGTGTGAGTATCATGTGTCACAGAGCTCATTCAGGCTTCCAGTCTTTCACTCGTGCCACTTCACTAACCAGTTTTTCAAATGCCATAATTGCTGCCAATGCTTACAACGTACAAGGAAGGCTCTCATATGTCTTCTTTTTCTCTCTGATGATCAGTAGAGACAAAAAGATGCTATTAAAAGTAATCAGTGAATAAAGATGAAGTGTTCAATTACTCTGCCATGATTGGGCATCGTCACAACAGGGTTCTTCCACCAAGAGGAAAAAAAACAAAAAACAACATTGCATCCAGAGTGCAACTTACTCCGATAGCCAAACATTTGCATTGCACATGTTTGACATATTGTCATCTCTACTTTGCTCCTTTGTGTATTTCAATTGCCAGCTACACTACGCCTAGTAATTTACAAACAGTGTCCTTTTAATGGCAACAATGAAGCAAATTCAATTAATTGTGTTCTTTCAAGCTGGAGTGGTGAATGGTATGGAAATGAATTATTGTACTCAGCCACCTTTGTAGGAGTAGGTTATAATAGAATATTGTTGGCCTTTAGCTCTCTGCTCTGCTGTCAGATGCATTTAAATGTCAGCACTGCTTCCTGGCTTTTCAGAAACAAGCCTGAAATAGGAAGCACAAATGCCAGCCGGGCTCCTGTTACCTGCTGCTTTGGCTCCTATCAGCAGGCTATTGTTTACACTGGACTTTTATGGCTCACATTCAAATAGCGGTGCAGACAAAGTCCTAATTTATAGCAATATGAAGGGGGCTCGATGAAGGAAAGAATCTAATTTGATTCATTTTTGTGATAATGATGATACATATGCGGTTTATTGTCTCAGATTGCATCTCCTTTGTTGGTCTCGGCATTGCCGGGAGGTGCAGTAATCATTTTTTGGCATTGTTTCATAGTATCATCTTTCCATTTTGTCCGTGTTAAAATAGCACAGGTTAAGGTCCCTCTTGAATATCGAATGCAAATGCGTTCACGTAACATTAACCAGCTTATGCTTCCACTGACAAGAAAACAAAAGTCGTCATATAATAAATACAAATGTCTAATATTACACATCGTAAATGTGCAGTACCTCATCATCATCAATGGTTTTTAAGTGATTTCTTGACATTGTTTCTGTCTATATCAGATGGTCTGATTGACTGTGTGGATCCGGACTGTTGCGAGCAGCTTAGCTGTGGCTCTGACCCCCTATGCCGCGGCTCGGCTGACCCCATGGCCTTGTTGCAACGGAGCCCATTGCCCCCAACTGCACCGGCCTCACCCATTAACACGCACACTTACAGTTTCTACCGCCGCATCCACTTTCTCCTTGGCAAAGCAGCCACACACGCTCTCCCTGGAGACGTGCCCTTTGATACCAGGTATGCGCTTGTTTACTCTCTGTGAGTCTGGGTCACCGTGTGCATGCAAAACCATTCCCTTATTTCTTTTCTATGACTGTGTCCTTGGATTGTCCATTGTTAAAATACAAGAGAAGAAGAGAATTCATTGAATACCTCAGTGTAGCTGTATTAAATTGTTCAGGAGTTGTCGGTTTAATGCGTGCTTGGGATGAGGTCTTGCCAGAATACAGAGCAGTATCGCCATAAGGTGACCGATTTCAACCCCCCCCAACAAAAAATCATCATGAGTCAGTTAGCAAGCCTAGGCCAAATGTATATTTTTATATATACAGATATTCTACTCTGATAGATTATTCAAAATATAGATTATTCGTTATTATTATTAGATTATTATCTGTCAGAGTGTTAAAATTGATGATATCCAATGATATGCATGAAATGATAAAATGATCAACCATTAGTGTAGTTTTTACTCTGAAACTCTGTTTCAGCCTTAATTTTTTCCCAGTTTTTTTTGTTTGTTTTAATCACATTGAGTTTCGAAATGTTTAACTGCATTTTATTTCCAGACCTTGTATCCTGACGACTGCCACATTTTCGTTAAATAGTGGAATCTTCCTGACAATAACGCAGTCTGTTTTGCCTCACGCACAAGGTCATTTGGCGAGAGCATCACGACATGCGTTCCTTCCCAAACAACATTGCAAAGCTATCATCTTGTCCACTTTTGTGTCCTTTTATGATTTTCTCCAACTGCTTTCTGCCTTGGTTATGCCAGTCGTGTTGCTGTGATTCGAGGCAGCGTTGCATTGCAAGATGGCTCTTCATTGGTTGGCGTCAACATCACCTTCCCTCAGCATCCCGAATATGGGTACACCATCAGTCGACAGGATGGAAGGTGCAAAAATGCGGTGCACACACACACACACACACACACACACACACACACACACACACACACACACACACACACACACACATGCTTCCATTCCCTCCACTAATCTTGTTTTTTAATTCACTTTTCCGATACCGTAGTTATGACCTGGTGACTTTGGGAGCAATGTCAGTGACTCTGATGTTCCAACGCCCGCCTTTCCTGTCACAAACCCGTACTGTCTGGACCCCAAACAACAACTTCTTGGTTTTGGATCAGGTCATCATGTCCAGGGAAGAGGTGCAGCCTCAAAAATGTGATATTCGGACTGTTTTGAGTCCTTATCCTCTGGTCTTGCCATACCCACTGCCGAGATACACAGGGACATGTGCAGAGAAGGGTTCTGTTGTACCAGAGCTTCAGGTAGGCCTACCTAATAATATTTGGTTTGCCACTTGTGTCTTAAATGCAGCAATAATGTTAATCAAATTGGTCAGTTTGTGATGAAGCAATGGCAATAAATGAACTCATAATACTTTCCAATACAATTTCAGATGAAATAATCAATCAAAACCTTGATTTAACCAGAAAATAAAAACACATTTAGACCAAGGCCGCTTTATACACAAATCATATTCTTGATGGTTACTGCTAATGTGGGAGCTGTTTCGTGAGCATATTACACATTGATAAAACAACATTTTCATCCTCAAAGTTCATTTTTGTCCGTTGTTCTCCTGCAGGCAGTGCAGGAAGAAGTTGCAATTCCAGGATCCTTCATGAAGCTGAACTATTTGAGTACCCGAGCCGCAGGTTACCTCTCCTTGTTGCGTATCCTCCTCACACCTTCATCCGTGTCCTCGCCCATCTCGCCCCTGGGCAGTTTGTCAAAGGTGCATGTGAGAGCTTCCGTCCAGGGAAGGTTGTACCAACGCTGGTACCCTGCTGGGCCTGGTCTGGTCCACAGGGTGGTCTGGAACAAAACAGACGTTTATGGCCAGAAGGTGTGGGGCCTCACTCATGCAACTGGTAGGTTGAGAAATGCAACTTAAATTCTTGTATTTATTAATGTATAGTGTTGTTCCCGGGTTTTCAGTGGGTATATATAGTGGGTGTATGCCGCAGCACATCCAGTGACCGCTGGTTTTCGGTGGGAAAGAAGACACTTGAGATTTACACCATCATTACTTTTTTTTTTTTCACAATTAGACATCATCAGTGTTTGAGGTGCACCATTAACATCAGAAATTTGAACCGTGAATGGTACTTATCAAGCATGAACAGCTAAAAAATATACACTGTGCATATAATAACCAGGCGTACTTTTAAGATAATTTATTTTTGTAAAATGACAAATTACTCTAATTTTGCACAGGTCATTGTAGCGTGTTCGTTGGTCGTTTAAAGTAATTAATTTGCTGCAAACTGTGTGTGAGATCAAGACAATTAATCATTGTACCTCATCCTCAAAACGGGAAGATGATAAATTAATGAACAGTGTCTGATAATGTGTATACAATAAGAGAAAATAATATGACTGATTATCTTGAATTGTTAATGTATTTACAAGGCTCAGAAATCGCTTTTTTAGGATCATTTTTGCTCATCAATGCTTACAAATTTGAGAAGCTTTTTTTTTTTCCCAGACCAATCGCAGGGATCTGAAGCAATGGTTTCATTAAACAACAAAAATATAAATATGTAATGCTAGAAGTGAGGCCAGTAACCCCCAAGCTGGGCGGATGGCTCCATCAGATACCAGGAAGAACATCTGACATAATGCAATACTGGGAGCAGCTCAGATCCTGCGAAGAACCCTCAAGCACCTCGGCCTTCTCGAGCTTGAAGGAGATACCGCCCCAGTGGGCTAGGAAACCATTTCATCCTGGGAGTAACAAACTAATACATATATCAATGGTCCTTAACCAATGGTTCTTAACCTTTTTAGAGGTATCGAACCCGACCAGTTTATGTGCACATTCACCGAACACTTTATGAGTGAAAAATAAATACATTTACAGTATATTTTTTTACAAAATCAAGATATAAAAAATATGCATTTATTAAAACCGGAAAAAAGTCAATACAATTTCAGGAGATAAGTATACTTTTTTTTTTTTGTATATCGTACTATCACGACAGTCACACGTTGACTACTAAGTGAACTAAGTTTCCCACGGCACTGATTGGATAAGCAATGTCATGTGATCATCTGCAGCCAGTGATGGCCAAGCGGGCGTGTCATAACTAATTGACATGTTGAGTCGCGTGCGTCTCATCCTGCATCGCAGAGGCTCCGTCAAACCCCTGAAACCGATTCACCGAACCCCTAGGGTTCGATCGAACCCAGTTTAAGAAACTCTGGCATAGGTGTATATATCCATACACACACAAAACGTTGAAGTAAAACATCTCGACCCTGACTCTGAAGTTTGGTGAAACTATCTTCAATTTTCTGATCAATAAGAACTGGGCATTCAACCTTAGAATTCCTACTCTCCTTTCAACACCAACTCATAGACCTCTCTACTATTTTTAAACAACGTAACTCAACTCTGAAATTACTCTGCCTTATAGAAACTGGCTGCAGGCCTTGCGCAAATCAAAAACTCAAGATGCATTTTGGGACATATACTGTAATTTAGTCGGTGGGCACTGTAACTTTAAAGGGCATGGAAGTCCTTAATGTTTTCTAGCTTGAACAGGCCACATAAAAGAACATGGAGGGCCCTTGACATATGTTCCATAAAGACTATTTTTTAATATACGTTCACTTTTCTTTATGGCATTAAAAACTTGCAGATATACGAGTCTCATATTGTACTACTTTGAAACTTTCCGCAGACAAATAAAAGGTTTTTCTGTTGCGTTCATTCCTTCCCCACTCACATATTTCTCATCTGTCACCTTTTGTTCGATCAAATTTTCACGCGTTCTATTTACCTGCCTCTCTGAACAGAGATCTCACCCATCTTTGCCCTTCGTGCTTCCTTTCCTCCTGCATTGTTTTTCTTTCTCGGCATGTTCTTCTCCTCCTGACTTGTTATTTTCTCCATTCTTTGTCATTTCTTCCGTGCTGCCTTGCTTGTCTCACGCGGTCCTCTTGTTTATTTTTTTGTACACTTGTTCCACCCTAAACATCCCCGCTCTCAACTTTCTGGTGCTTTGGCTGGCACAGCGACTCACACAAACACTGATTGTATGTCCACGTACACACACACAGCCAACGAGTCTGCAAGAAAGGGAGATCATGCTCTGTTTGCTAGGGTGAACACATGCCTGAGGCTTTGACAGAGGGGAATGAAAGCTTTCACCTGTGTGCTATAGGGCATGTGAAGATTGTTTGTAAGGTAGTGTACGTGTGTGTGTGTGTCCCACCTGTAATACATCTGTAGTGATATTAGGTTGTGGATACTGTACACACTTCCCCTTTGATACTTTGCTTGGAAGGCTTTACTCTTGTTTCTCACCATCGCGGGAATGCTTCTGCAATAAGGATTGCGGAGACAACAGCAGCTTCAATTATCTGCTTGCTGCTTATCAGTGGCTTTTTAACAGCTGCCATCTAAATGTGGTGGGTTTGCCTGACAGAAAAATTCCTTCATATGCCTGAGTGACAAATAATATGCATTACAATATGGCTAATTTAACAAGGTATTGAATATTCATTCTCCCTCCCTCTGCGTGCTCATCACTGAGTGCATCATCAAAGATATGGTCAACATTTTATTTTTGATTGGGATCAATTTACACGTGCGCCCGAATGACCGATATGAATGGTAAAATGCTCCCTAAAACATTGCCTGCACGGTTTATAATGATAACGGCTTCTTCTTCAATGCGACAAATAGACCCGATGAGTTCTATGACTTGTGCGATTCGAATGCAGACCGAAGAAAAGGGACCTTGACTGTTAGCAAAGCAACTGTAGTCTAGTTCCTTTGGTGGGGGATTTCAATGTAATGTACAATTGCCCAGCTCTTTTGCAAAACATTATTTATTGTGTTCCAGCATTTTAAAGTGCTTAGTTTTAGACAAAAACTAAAAGGATGGAAACGTTGTTCTTTTCTTTCGTTATGCTCAGCACAAATAGTAACAGGAGTGCTCAAACTCAGAGTCAATCCTGTCAGGATTATGTTCTTGTCTGACAGTCTGTTACAAGTGGACTAATTGCATTTTTGACGTTGGAGCTCTGCGTTAAAAAGTGAAGATACTTGAGATCTGATCATGATATTCATCACCTAGGCTGCGAGCTATTCAATATAATTATTTCATCCACCACCTTTATCGATTGGAGTCATTGGGTTTACCTTGCATGTTTTGAGGAATTTTCTCTCTTTTTGAGGTGAATGTTTCTATAGTGCTTTCACAACAACTGCAGCTGCAACAAAGCGCTTTACAGAACATAAAATAACAAAATACGGTAAAATAACACAACACATAACATCAGACATGGACAGTCATGCAATCGTAACCGCTATTCCGGTATACGCCTTGTTGTTTGAAGCAGTTTCAAATGAAAGAGGAGAGAATCCAAGTGTCCTTTTACCAGAGACGTACTGCTGAAAACGTGCATGACGTCCCATACGTCGGCTCCAAACTAAGTTTGACAGTAAACAAGAAGCTCTTGCGTCCACTGATGAAAAAAGAGATTGGTTCATTTCTCCTGTCCCATGTAAATCCGCTTCACTTCCAAGTGCTGAATAGAGTAAATTCAAGACACCATTTTTTTTTTGTATTTGTAAAAAAAAAAAAAAAAGTTATTTTATTTTTAGCAAAATGGTTGCATTTTTGTCATCAGATTCCAAAACTAATTTGCTGTCAGGCTTATAGTGGGAAGCTGCACAGTATATCAATACAACTAAGAGGCCAGGCACCAAATTGTAGGGCTCTTTCATACAAGACTGACTCCTTTTGATTACACCGCTAGATCTCTGCAGACAGACTCACTGATTAAGTTTTGCTGTGCAGGCCTTTCATTTGGTTCAGCCCAGCGTACAGTACAATATAGCTACGAGAGAGATTTAATTCAACTTCACCGTTACTGCAGGCACATATTTCCATTGGAGTTGAACCCAGGCCATCCTAACCCTGGTCTCCAAAGATTCGATCACTTCGGACTAGAAAAGACCGCATTTGAGAGCAACAGGCAACGTTTTCGAGTGTCTCGCCGCAAAGAGCTAATCATTGAAAAGACTTCTTTTGCGATGTTTGTGAAAACTAACATTCAACCTTAAATCTTGGAGAGCATGTCAAACGAACAGATACAGTGCGAGGAAGTCATTTGTACTGAAACAGGACAAATTATTTGACACAAGAATCCGCAAGTCTTGTTGTCATTTCTCCCTCCTGCTAAATGACAAAACTGGAATTAATAAGCCTCTCGAGTTCTCAGTGGATAAATAATACATTATAAACTCAAACTCTATTTCTGTGGCACTTTAACAATTACACTCATACTTTCTTCTTCTAAGAATTCTAAAGAAGTACCAGAATTTCTTTCAGAAGGTTATGTAAAGAAACCTTGACCAGAAATTTTCAAACAGTCAAAGTCGGTTCTGCTGCACAAACTAATGGCACAAATCTAACACCGGCATCTGTGTGCATGTGTTTGCTTTTAGTATCGGTCGGCTATGAGTATGAATCGTGTCCTGGAGTTATTCAGTGGGAGAGGAGAACGGCACTCATGCAGGGTTTTGAGTTGGTGCCCTCTCACCTTGGAGGTTGGTCCTTGGACAAACATCATTCCCTCAACATTCGTAGTGGTGAGTATATCCTAAGGACATATTGAGTCCAACTTGAACATTTTCGATATTTGTTCTTGGGAACTGTTATTTAGCTGCATCAGTACTCCTGCTACAAATTTGGTTAGCTGAACTCATCATTGAAGGAGCCGTGGATGGCTTGATCTAGGGCCATTTTGTTCACTTTACAATACAGTAATTTGACATCTTTAAATTATTTTACTCATATTTACCACCAAATATTTTGAATATTGGCCTAGGTAAAGTCCTTAAAATATTTGTTGAGGATTATTATCTCAGAATCGAAACATCTGAAGACTTTTACATTCATTAGTAATAACATGCAGCATGCATACATTGTATCCATGTCACAAATCTCTGTTGAATGATATGATCTATTTTGATATGTAGGTGGTTTGATTTTTACATGTTTTTTTTGTTTTTTTTGTAACATACCTACATTGTTTGATCTCAGGTTTTGGGGAGGTGTCTTACATCGTTTGGGTATTTTCTGCATGTGTGATGTTGCCCACCGTGGCCCAAGAAATGCTCAGGGACTTTGTGTGAATGCTCATACACATGGAAAATAAATGGGAACGTTGAATGTTTCCCTTGTATACATTTTTTTTTTTTTTACTGGCAGTCTTTAAATAGCAGTGACAAAATGTAATTTAGCGATGAAAATAATGATGACTGAGTGACGTAGTGACGGACTGAATCGGCTTGCAAATCATGACAGACTGATGATGTCTGACTTGCGGGACCGCCGCTGGTTGATGACAGAAGGTTGCTGACTCGCCCGCCACTGGTTTTGAAGCTTTTCAAACCTCAGTAATCACAAGGCCTGAAGATAGAACAGATTTTTTAATTGAACATGTATTTCTCTTCAATTCTGAGCTTCAAATAACTGCCCCTTCCCATGCCTAAAAATGCACCAAGACCTCATCAACCCAATAAAAGTAAGGTTGCTTTTCACTTCATCTGTAATTCATCATATTAAATGTTAGTGCAAGCAAATCCCTTGAATCTATGTTGGTTTTGGTAAAGGTCTTTCCTACTGTAAAATCAGTTTATGACTGCACTGCACCAGCTTCGGTCGTTAGCTAATAGACTATGAAAATAAATAAATAAATGTGGCGCTCTCACTCCATTGTCTGACAATAGAAACACAGTAAAATGCAAATGCAATCAACTGTATAATGAATTTGGCGACATTAAAACACATGAGTAGTAATTAAAAAGAGCAGAGTCTGTGTAAAAGTTCAGCTGTGCATCAGTGCGTGGGGGCAGCCGGACACTGGACCGAGTGGTCCAAAGGGCATTTTGTGACAGATTTTTACTGCACCAAGATCATGTTTTTTCTTCGTTTTTTTTTTAAATCACATTGTATGTATATTGCCTTTATGTGTGCTACTGCCATCATGAAATAGTGATTTGTTAGGCGCTTCTGATATGATCCTGGCAGCATCAGTCATAAAGCTATCTGACTGACTAAAAGAATAACTAATGTGGATGCTTCCTTTATTGTTTCAATAACAAATGCTGAAGGGAGTGATTGGGGACCGTCTCCAGTGATACAACTATAGTGAACCTCTGCACAGATGCGGTTTGGTGTATGTATTTAATTTGTCTTTTCTGAGATTTTTCCTCTGTTATTCACTGAAAAACACACATTTAGCATTTTTGTGCCAGAGCCAAACCCATCTCTGCTGGCATCTTGGTGTCCAGAAACTGTGTTTAAACTGAAGGGAGAAGCTGAATTTATATCATATCCCTGCCCAATAGAGAAAAAAAAAGCTTGGTCACTACCCTGTGTCATTTGTCGGCAATTACAAACTTTTTTTTATACATTTACAGATTTCACTTTTTGTGGCACTGCTCAATCCCTATCCTGTGTCAAATGAGGAGGTTCACCATAGATAAGCCCCATTTCTGTCATGTTTTCCGCATGGGAGAAGACCCAAACGTAGGGAGGCAGGAGAAGCAGAGCATGGACACTCTGTAAAAACTCAATGGAAAGAACCAACAAAGTCCTGAAATGATCAAAACTCAAAGTAACAACAAAACGCTAGGAAATTAAAAAAAAAAACATCACTATGAAAAACAAAACAACATGACAGGAACAAAAACAACAGTACCACAACGATCCGACGCCAAGTGGTCGGCGTGGCAGCCCTTTTAACAGAAAAGAGCTAATGACATGATGACCAACAGGTGTGACGCTGGAGGAGAAGCCCTCCACTGCCACCTGTTGGTCACACATGGAACATAACCATGACGCTTGCATTTTTCTTCTTGACCTATCAATATATTTTCTTGTCAACACTTGTTGGTTTTTTTTCTTCTTTTTGTAAAACCATAGGGGTCTGAATACAAAGGCAGACCAGACTTTTCAGATTTGTGTTAGTTTAAAATGGTGAAAACCTTGTATCATTTTGGTTACACTTTACAATTATGTGCTACTCTGTGTTGGTCAATCACATCAATCTATGTGCTACTCTGTGTTGGTCAATCACATACAATCTCAAAAATATACAATCAAGCTTGTGATTGTAT
The DNA here is from genome assembly GCF_054856545.1 of Hippocampus guttulatus. Lineage (NCBI taxonomy): Eukaryota > Metazoa > Chordata > Actinopteri > Syngnathiformes > Syngnathidae > Hippocampus > Hippocampus guttulatus. The sequence goes on from NC_141262.1 coordinate 16,578,508, forward strand.
GGTCACACAATATGAGTGTTCAGGGGCCATGAATACTTTTTCGGGGCACTCTGTGTGCACCCTGTTTAAGGCTTGACACAAATGTAAAGACTGTACGTCGTTTCCTTGCTAGTCGATCAGATAAAAAGATAGCAATCAAAATCACAGGCAGTATTTGAACACATCAAAACAAAAACTTCTGTTCACTCCACACCACTGTGAAAGCTCTTCAAGAGAATATATATACTTGTAGTGCAGGTTACACAGCAAAAGCACAAAACAAACTAGAAGTGAAACACTACATTAAACACTGCACAAAAGGGTACAATTAAAGGACAGAAGTAAAGGGGGGGGGGTGACACAAGCGCAGAACATTAGCACAAGTTAGGTAATCACACACACAGGAACAAAGGGAAGAACAGTACGGGGGGGGGCTACAAAATCAAATACAACCTGAAAACAAAGACTTTCTGAAGCAACCCTCGAGCTAACATATAGCCTATGTGCATAACTTTTCTGAACGCTTACGAACACAGTAACGTTTGCAATTACTCTTATGTTTTCCCATTACATTGTTATTCTCACTTATGCTGAAACAAAATGCTGTGTTGTTTTGACTCAGTTCCATTTCATCAAATGGTTGCTTGAAATAAAGCGTCTGAATCAAAGGAGCAAACTTTTTTTTTTAAGTTAGTAGTAGTAGTCTACTAATAACATGTATCTGGATCCAGATGCTTTTATTCCAGGCAACCACTTGAAATTAAATTGAGTAATTTCAACGCACCATTTGTTTTTCTGTGTACTGTAGGCCACAGCTTTTAGTTATTGGAACAGTTTGTTGGTTCTAGAAATACGGTCATTAGTAGTCAAAGTCATTTTGGACAGTGATAAGGAGCAGTCAGGACTATCTCACCTCCAATTTTTGTGTTCCAAAATACAGCAAGTGTGATATAATGAACCCATTTGTCTTTTCCAAGGAATCCTCCACAAGGGAAATGGAGAAAATGTCTTCCTCTCCCAGCAGCCCGCTGTGATCGCCACAGTTATGGGGAACGGGTTCTATCGGAGTGTCCCCTGCGGGCCAAGCTGCAGTGGTGCAGCCCGTGATCTGATGCTGTACGCCCCCGTGGCACTGTGCAGTGGTCCTGACGGTTCTCTTTATGTTGGGGACTTCAACTTCATCCGCAGGGTGCATCCAGATGGCTACACTAGGACCATTTTGGAACTAAAGTGAGTTGGAAGGAGAATTTAAGGATGAGATTGAACATAATTGCATTCCAAGTAATGTATTTATATATTGAATGTATATGTTATGAACACATACAGCATAGTGTGTATGTGTGTTAGCATGGCTTTAGTTCTCATTAGCGTCTGTGTTTGTAATACATTTGATTCCAGTTTGTCTTCATTTCCGACTTGACAGACCCTAATCTACTTCTTTGGGCAGAGAATCTTTTCTGTGAAATGATGTTTTTGTGGTGGATTATGACAATATCGTACTGCGCCAGAGGCACAACAATCTCGATTGCTCTATATTCTCAAGCATTACATCTCAAAGGAATTTCACTCTCATTTGTCCCGTAAAGCGTTCTTCTTATGTAACTTAACTCATATTCACTGGTATTATTGCATCTCTTACCAATACTTCTGCTTCAGAGTTTCATTGTGAGTATATATAATATTTCATTTTCCTGTGGGAAGAAACAGAAAACAGCTTCCTGCTTGGATTAATATTTAATATGAAACAATGCAGACATTTAAATCAATCCTAATCATGCTTTATGGAGATAAAACTCACTTAGTGTCCTTGGGTGTCTTGAAAGGCGCTTATAAATAAAATCTATTATTATTATTATTATTATTATTACTGTAGCTTGTGAATATTTTTCAGTTCTCGCTACAATTGTGAGTTACATATGTGCCTTGTTTTCTGTTTGTTTGTTTTTTTTATGCTCCATCGTGGCTTATTAACAGGAACCGGGATACCAGACACAGGTGAGAAGGGACAATGAACACCATTTTTTATGTGACGCACATTAGAAACAATAAGAAGTGATGTGTTATTCAAAGAGCTCTGATTTAAAAGCGACTTAGTTCTGTTGGTGTGCTGCCAATTGTATTGGACTCCCTTTGATAAACACACCATCATAAACACACCATCCTCAATATGTACAATCAGTTTGTCTACAATATAGTATAGCTAAGAAATCTGCATGTTAATATTGCAAATGGGCAGTTAACCCAATTTGAGTTTATACTTATCGTCTGCCTGATCCTGATTCAAAAAAAAGCCTGAGGCCTCTTTTGGCCGTTCAGTCTTTGAGCTCTGAGCCTTGATAGTGTGAGCCCTTTCCACCATGTCCACAGAAAATTAGACATGACACACAGTGTGTGTGTATGTTTGACCCCAATCTTTCAGTAGGAGCACCTCTTGCAATTGTTAGTGAATATCAAGCTGAACATGTCTATGTGACAGTGAGGGTTTTAACATATCTGCTGTATGCCAATGGATAACTTGTTAATACAGTAAAGTATATGTGCCATAACCAGCCAGCTACATGGAAAGGTTGAGCCACTCTACTGAACCAGGATTATTCTTATCTAATAACGCAAACGTATACTGTATATTGGAAAATGGACATATGGTATCTATATACCAGACCGTCAGATGATGTGACAGGCAGTTGTCGGCAAATGTCGGACTCCCCTAAATAAATAAATAAAAACGTTGTAAACCCTAATGCATGGAGCGTATTCTTCTGGAGACACTTAAGATACTCTATCCTCACCCTGGGGGGGTTCTCCTTTACTTCCTGCTTCCATGGCTGCTTTTTACTGTTTGGAGCATATTTTGTTTTGTTTTTTTATGCTATACCATTGTTCTCCCAAGTCAAATGCATTAATTATTCATTCATATTCCGCTCTCAAATCTTCCCTCTCCACATTTTTTTCCCATGCAAAGTGGCAAAGTGTCTATCAGCAAACAGGGTTTTTTTTTTTTTTTTAAAGCAAGGTGTCCTCAGAGGGGAGAGAATATGGGATGTGCTCAGTGTAAAACCATTGTCAGTTGGTTGTCTTCGAAAGGAACACACAAGGGGAAGGCATCCGCTACGATAGGCTGAGAGACCTCGACAGTCGAGATGACTGAGTCAGTCAGCTTAGATAGCTGTTTTGTTTTTTTAGTTTGTTTGTTTTACTACATTTTGATGCAGCAGGACAGGCAGAGGATATAGCTGTTCAAGCTTATCTCTTAAACTGGATACATGCCTTTGGAGATGAACATCTAATTTGATAAAACAGACAATCGTGTGATTTGTAATCACCTCAGTGTACGGGCAATGCTTGCTGAAAATTTAAGAGGCCCAACAAATATTTTATGCTGCGCAGAGCAGTGACACACTTTGTAACTCGGTGAAAAACTCTCCTTGGATCAAGTTTAAATTATGTATGTGCAACTCAATGCAGAGTTCTGCAAACAGTTTTGCGCTTTATGGACTCAAATGACTGACAGCCCCTGGACGATGGTCCATTATTTTTTTCTCGAGAGCTAAGGATATTCAAATTAATATCAAGATGGGCTTCTCTCCTTTGAGCATTTTGATTCGATCAGGGCTATGTGTTTTTTTTGGTTTTGTTTTTTTTTATACCAAAATGTACATGTGAAATGAATCCAGTGATAGGGCTGAGTGAAGAACCAGACCAATTTGTCTATTGAGGAATATGACAGCTGCAGACAAATATATTTAGTATTCTTTTTTTTAATGTCAAAAGATTTATAGATTTTTTTTTTTACATATTTTTGAGCCCGATCCCCCTTCCAGCCAAAGTCACCACAAGCTGTCTATCAACATTATCCTATTATTGTGACCGGTTATCCAATGGTGCTGGTGTGTTTCGAGCGGAGTTGGGAAATACATTTTTCAAAAGGGTGCCATGAAAAACTGGAACACTTGCAGAGGCCTAAGCCATTAGGCCAACCTCAACTTTGGTTTGGTTTTTGGTTTTTTTTTAATGCATATGTCTTGTTTCAGGAGGTTACTACATTGTAGTTATAATTACAAATTTCAAAATTTAAATAAAGATATAAGCAGTCATTAAAATTGCATCTTTACACTTTAAAAATTCAAAATAATCATTTTTTGCACTGGCAACTAATATTAATAGTCCCAAATATATAGTTAAGTGGAAAGTATAATGTAATTGACAGAAATACAGTGATGACTTGTGAAATTTTCCCGGCCCTCTTCCCTCCACCATGCAGGAAATTAGAATGTTGCTCCCATTAGCGACATTGTCATTTTTGCTTGTCTTTCACTCGTTTCCAGAGCGGTCAGAAAAGGTGCTAAGTATCCCAAAAACGTCATTAAGATAACACTAGAAGAAAGCCTTGCTCGCTGAAATCGAGGAGATTCTGGTTGAGTTGAGTGTTAAAGTCACACTAAAACCTTACAAACTGTGTCTAATCAGAACTGAAATCTCTACTTCTTATGGCCAAATATTCTTCACTGCATTGCCTGAAGGCGGGCGGGCGCAAGTAGAGTGAGTACCTCGTGGTGATTTAGCACGCGGGTCATTCTCACCGCTCTGCTCAAATGCCCCGTCCGACCGGCCCACCCACACACAGTGCAGACGTTCACCTAAGCGGAATGCACGCATACTGCTCTGCCGAATAGATGACTCCCACCGAGTTACTCTTGCTCGCAGGCTGTGGGGGACGGGGGCGGGACAGCTGCTGAGTTTGCACAGCTCTTCGATCATCCGCTATGTACAGTATGTTTTGACCGAATCATTGCAAGGGGGATCTGATTAACGTGACTAAAAGCGATATAAGCAACAACACATTTAAAATTAGATGAATAATTTTTGAATGCCCAACATTTTTTGTTGAAATGTTAAAATTAGGGAAATGAATTCAACTAAATAAATAAGACATGTGCTGACATTTTATATTTTACAGGCTTAGCACTTTCAGATATCATTTCCTGCTTCAGATCCACTCATATATTAACATTTACTCAGGCCATGAGTAATTGTGGGCTTGAATATACTCCGTAAAAGTGTTCTAACTGTTCCAACTTTGCTCTCCGTTGACCTGTCTCAATAGCACCAGCCCGGCCCATAAGTACTACTTAGCCATGGACCCAATGGGAGAAGTTCTTTATGTGTCGGACACCAGCAATCGCAGAGTGTACAGGGTGAGGAACCTTGGTCAGCCGAAAGATCCGTCACGCAACCTGGAGGTGGTTGCTGGGACCGGGGAGCAGTGTTTGCCCTTTGACCAGAGCCACTGTGGAGAGGGCAGGAAGGCCACCGAAGCTGCACTCAATAACCCTCGAGGTAAGACCTTGTCACTGACAATGTTCTCACTAATTGAGTGGTACCGCCCATTGTTGCCAAGGTTATTCTTATTGCACTGTTATGGACAGATATTCGTCGGAGTCAAGGTTAAAGGTGATCAATGCAAAGGCGCAATCTGTTTTTGCCATTTAAACCTTTTCCTGAGAAACACCGGGAAGCCACTGCGAAACCCACGAGTCCACACAATTCAACAATAGGATATTAAGTTTGGGAAAGTTCATTTTCAGAGCTTGCGCGACTGTGAAAACAATGTCCGCGGTTGTATGAGTTCAGTGTGGAAGAGCTATATTGCCCGTCGAGAGTCATTTTCGATATGGATCATCCTATTGAGGGATGATCCAAAGAGTTTATCCATAGAGAGTTTAAATCAATCCCAGATGAATTTGGCGAAAGGCAGACAACACTCTTGAACCTTCATCACTTCATCACAGGACACAAACAGGAGAGAGAGAGAGAACCATTCACAACTGAGCAGTGATTATTCTTTTACATTTGCACCAACAACGTCACAAGTGCATATTGCTTGCCGCTTGCACATGCAGAACGAAGATCCGAGTTGTTTCACATATGTCAGAACAATGTTTTGTTTCCCGACGGCACTGTTTAAAGTAAGGTCGAACCGCATTGCTGTGCATTTTCAAGAACTGATGGCAAAGACTTGATGGAGATGATGACTGGGTACCAATCAAGATCACATCTATTTCATAAATTGTAATGTGGGTCGTAATCAGTGATGTTTGGGTGTACTGTAATTCTCTCACTCTGAACATCAAACGAGTATTAATGTAATGGCTGGTTATGTTTTGACGACGGCACACCATCGTTTACAGTCGTGATTATCTTCATTGCTTGTTCAATGGCACTTTGAATGTCTGCTCTCATGCGTATAGTATAATGCATTAGTGGTTTAAAGATCGCACTGTGTGCTGCCAAAAGCATCAATTTGCATCCCCGGCAGTCTGGCCTGTTGACTCAAGCTAAAAGTGGATGAGGCATTTATCTTGGGGTGCTCATAATTCACATAACATCAATAGTAAGAGTTACTATTGACATTTTTCTGAATGATGTGCACAATTTTTATTATAAGAAGCCTTACTCTCCGTAGAGGACTAAAGACCTTTGATTGATGGGGCACTGCTATTCTGGGGAGGGAAAAAAAGGAAATCAAGAATATTTCTTGCCATGGGAGTCAGGAATTAGACAATCAATAACCAGATTTGTCACAGCTATGCTTATTTTTTTTTTTGGACTGAAAATTACTTGAAGGTTTCTTCTTGACACAAATTTTGAACATAAATAGCTTTCCTGAATCCCATTTGTCATCGGTGACATATCTTGCTGTATGCATAAGGTACAGTATATTGAAAAGATGTGATGTGGGACCGGGCATCGGCTTGTGCCACTTTCATACCATGTCAGCGCTGCTGTAATCACCTGTACCTCGCGTGGAAATGGCATGCAGATATCAAGCATTATTATTTTGGAATGGCCAACTGTGCAATTTTTGAAAAGGCAAAAGCTATGCACTGAGGGTTCATGGAGGAGCCGAAGGACTTTTGGCCTTGGGATTGGAGGATCACGATTTGAATGAAAATTGCAACAGTACCAGAGTGATGTTAATCTGTTTCCTTACGACTGTGGAGAGGACGTGTCAAGTTTTTATTATTTGACCTTTATACCCTGACCAGTGTCTGGTACGGTGCTGACTTTTGCAGACTCAATTAAAAAAATAAAATAAATAAAATAAGAACCCAACAGACTACGATATAATCGCACATTTTACAGTATATCGTTTAGCTTGCTCTCTTACAATAAATGATAAGTTCAAAACGACAAATATAGATGACATAAATATTTAATCAACAAATGAAAATGTATTCATTTGGATGACATGATTCCTCTATCCATTTGGATCAAAATTCTAATCTTTTAATAAAGTCTGCGCTTCTCAACGGCAATTATTCTCAGTCTTTTGCAGAAATGCATGTTAATAGTTTTGCCAAAATTAGAGAAGCCTGACATTTCAATTCATAATTTAATGTAATTCCGGCTTAATGGCACTTTCCGTACTGGAGGGGAGGGCAGGGGTGGGGGGGGGGGATCAGCAGATGTGTGCCCCTTTCCTTGAGGAACATATTATGCACCTTACCATGTGCATTTTAATGCAGATTCATGCCCTCCAACTGAGACTAAATATGCATATATACATATATGAATTCATTAATTAGATTATGGAAAGACAGTGCAGGTAATAAAAGTGTTTAAAAAAACTTGGTTGACATTTAGGGTTCACAAAAGTCATTGGCCAAATGTACAATCTGGCCATATTGTGAAGCATAACCCAACCTCAGGTGGACTCATGTGCAAATTCAGCAATTTTTGACTGGAAAAAAATTGAATAATAATAATACGAATGCCTATTTAATTTGATCAGAACTGTAATGATTAATTAATTAGTCGACAACCAATAAAATTAGTGAATTATCATAATAAAAAATAATGATCGATCAACAGTTTGCGATTTTAGCATCTCAACAGTAAATATCAGATTTTTGTGTTCCTCCTTTTATCTGATTCATCAATGAATCATCAAATGCAAGAATGCAAATGCCACTTTAACATTACTGGAACTTGAATTTATTAAACACGCTAAAACCTGTCAAGCAAGAAATGTTTTTTTAGTTATTTTAAAAAACGGTTTCATATCAGCTTTCTGTTAAAGGTGACAAAGCAAATTGCTTCTGATTTCTTAAGATTTCGAGTTGGCATCCAAATGATCCTCACAGGCACACAGTAAACTCTTCCTACACTGCCAAAAGTTATATCGACGAACCTCAATCGGGGTTGCGACACCACTGATTTCATGCAATGGAGCAAAGTGAGCATCAGTTCACAAGGAGATTTTTTTTTTTTTTGTAATTAAACACTTAAATTTAAAATGAATTTGTTACACTTGAGTGGAAGCAATGTCCTGTTGGTTTAAAGAAAAAAAAACTGTAGATTCACCATTATCAAAAGCCTACTACTGCTCATGACTTATTTTCTTGGTTCAGGCTACCCGATTGAATAAGATTACTTTAATTAGTGCCATAATAGGAACATTTGCAAATGTGCAAATAATGTGCATATATTTGAGAAAATAAGACCATAGTGTTATGCTTGATGAGACAGAATAACTTCAGTGACTGCTCTACTTCCATGTATAGTCAACTTTTGCTTGCTCATTTTGCCCCCGGCTAGAAGAACTTTTGCCGGCCAGGATTGACAAGTGCAGGAAACGCGCTCATAATCAGGTCATTATCCAGCAAGAATCAGACAAGAGGAGGGCCCAAACAGAACTACCGCAGGTCCGTGGGGGCTGTAATTTTTCAGAAAGTATATGCTGCCAAGAACAAATAATCACCGTCTCCCTCAGTCGGACCCACAGAGTCGGCCACCTTTTGGCTTCCCATTGGGCACACAAGAGACTGAGGCACGGCCATGTCAGCCATCATCCCACAAGGTCTTCAATGTCAGCCACTCTCAGCTTCTGCATGCAAAGCAGAGTGAGGCAGACAAACAATCTATGTATTTCACAATAAAAAAAAAGTGCCCTGTGCTTCAAATGTCGCAGAATTGTAAAATATGGTTTATATTTTCAATAGCTAGTCTTTGAGTTTTAGATCAAGACGTGGAGATGAAAGTTGGGAGCCGAGCCCTCCTATCATTTGACATCTGATGCGAAGCCTATTATGCTCATTATATGTGCTTGCTGCAGAACATTCTGTTTTTATTTCTTTATCGATGGAAAATTGCCTCCCAAGACTCCTCCTGTTCCTTCACGGTCAGGTATTTCATACTCTTTGACTCGTCGCGCTTCACGGAGTCTTGTGTGGCCATTGCACTCTGACTAACCCGCTTAGAAAGGCTCTGGAGGTTTCTGCCCGAAGCCTCCTGGTACCCAGCCATCCATTTGACATGGCCCTTGCTCACGCTCCTCCTCTTTCCTTCAGCCTCTAACCAATGGTAATGTGTTAGACTTCACAGAGAAATATCTGTCTGTTTCATTTTCTTTTTTTTTAGGTTTTTCAAGATGGCTCTCTGTGATTCTGTGGCATTGATCTTGTCGTGTATCCTCTAGTGTGCTTTTCTCCACATGAACGCCTTGCGCTCTTTTTTCCGCTCTTTCAAAGCTTTTCCATGTGCCACCAATGGATCATCCATGTGTTGACAGTAGGATTGCTGTGGCACGTGTGACAGCATTGCAAACAGTTGTTACAGTAATCCGTAATTTAGATTTGGCCAATAAACTGCAGCCCGATTGAGCACACCGATGCCGTGCAAGCTTATAGCATCAAATGTACAGATTAGATGTCCTTCAAACACTCACTGATGAATACGAGATCTGCAGCATTGTTTCGAGCTGGCTCCACGTGTGCCTCCGCTGTCAATTAGCCCGGCAAAAAAAGGCCTCGCTCCATTTACGATGGATTCCATGTCTGACATGAAAGAGACATATTCCCTCAAGATGCAACAATCTTGGCCCACATCTTTGGATTCTTTCAGTTCACAACACGAAAGGGTGATTAATTTTTACACAGTAAGAGCTGTATGCATTTAAAATTAAACTCAACCGTGTTTAATTTGTAGACCAGTGATTCGTACCCAGTGTACACATTAGTGTGCCGTGAGAGCTATTTAAATTATCCAGCTTCGCTCGTTTCGTATTGCTTTTATTACTAATAATGTATTTTTATTTAAGTATTATAAAATCTCGTGAATAATATGTTCCCATGTAGTATGTGCAATTCATTCAAAGCATTTTTAAAAACAATTAATTGTTCTTGTATGTTATGCTCTTTTAGTAATTTTTAGGAAGCTATTTTGATTTCTATACTTTTTTTCACATTTTAAACTCTTTTGTTTGTAATTGCTTTTAAATGATGTACTTAATTGCATTAAAAGCCATGAATTATCTGATGTTTGAAATATACTCTAGAAATAAAACTGTCAAGCGCTCCGAATTAAAATTTGAGAGAGTGCAACTGCTATTTTCATTTACTTGTGCCAGTAGAACCAGTAAGTTTGGAGTTTGGTGTGTGTGTGTGTGTGTGTGTGTGCGCATATATATATATATATATATATATATATATATATATATATATATATACACACACACACACACACACACACACACACACACACACACCTTCCTCTGCCCTTTATCTATGATCACGATATCTGGTTGGTTCGCCATTACCATCTTGTCAGTCTGGATCTGGAAGTCCCACAGGATCTTCGCTCTGTCATTCTCCACCACCTTTGGAGGTGTTTCCCATTTTGACCTTGGGGTTTCCAGTCCATACTCCGCACAGATGTTTCGGTACTCTATGCCAGCCACCTGGTTATGGCGTTCCATGTAGGCTTTCCCTGCCAGCATCTTACACCCTGCAGTTATGTGTTGGATCGTCTCAGGTGCCTCTTTGCACAACCTACACCTTGGGTCTTGTCTGGTGTGGTATATCTGGGCCTCAATGGCTCTGGTGCTCAGGGCCTGCTCCTGAGCAGCCAGGATGAGTGCCTCTGTGCTGTCCTTCAGGCCAGCCCTCTCTAGCCACTGATAGGACTTCTTGAGATCGGCCACTTCAGTTATGGTCCGGTGGTACATCCCGTGTAGGGGCTTGTCCTCCCATGACGGTCCCTCTTCCAGCACCTCATCTTCTGTTCCCCATTGTCTGAGACATTCTCTGAGTACGTCATCTGTTGGAGCCTTCTCCTTGATGTATTCATGGAGCTTGGATGTTTCATCCTGGACAGTGGCTCTCACACTCAATAGTCCCCGGCCTCCTTCCTTTCGGCTTGCGTACAGTCTCAGGGTGCTGGATTTGGGATGGAACCCTCCGTGCATGGTTAGGAGCTTTCGGGTCTTAACGTCCGTGGCCTGAATCTCTTCCTTTGGCCACCTTATTACTCCTGCAGGGTATCTGATCACTGGCAGGGCATAGCTGTTTATTGCCCGGGTCTTATTCTTGCCATTGAGCTGGCTTCTTAGGACTTGCCTCACTCGCTGGAGGTATTTGGCCGTAGCCGCTTTCCTTGTTGCCAGTTCGAGGTTGCCATTTGCTTGTGGTATACCGAGGTACTTGTAGCTGTCCTCAATGTCTGCTATTGTTCCTTCAGGGAGTGAGACCCCTTCAGTGCGGACTCTTTTACTAGATGACCGAAGGTATTTAAATAACCCATTCATTTACGTTTTGTGACATTTTCGTTTGTCGGTGTGCCATATTTTTTGTTGTTATTGTTTCTTTGTAAAATATCTGTCTTGACTCAATACAGATTGAGAAACTCTGATGGAGACTATAAATAAAAATACTTTGGGCACAAATGTTAACTGTATTTTTTTTATAGTATGATAAATATTTTATAGCATCACTTTTACTGTATGTTCACAACTTGTTGGGAAAGGTCATTTTCTATTCCAGCAAGGTCAATGAAGGCATGGCAAGTGCCTTGACTGCAACCCAAGGCCCTGTGTGTGTGCATGTGTTTGCACGCACGCACGCACACACACACACACACACACACACGCGTCGGTCACCCCCATTGACCCACAGGAGGCAGACTAATGCCCTTATCAGAGGCTGACATGCTGCCTCCTCATTCTCCCTCTTGCACATTGACTCCTTTCTCCTCTGTTGCTGTCTTTTCGTCTTCATTGTCTCAATCTTGCTTCTCTTTAAAGAGTCAAACAGGCACGCTGGGCCTCATCTCTCCCAGATCTGCAGCTGCTAGGCTCACCAGCAGAGTAATGATACTGCATCCGAACTGAAAGTATTAGCAATGTTTTTTCTGCCTGTTCACAAGAAAGATAGTTTAACACAACAAAAAGGAAGTAAAATAAGTCCAGGAAGTGGTAAATGCTTAAGATGGTGCGGGTTTTGTCAGCCACCAGCTTCAGACCATAGCAGCCAGGCTTCATGGTGTTCAGCACCGACCTTGTCTGGGCTTGAGATACAGTAGACTGTAAGCAGCTTATCTGAATGAATAACCTCACAGGTTGAATAATCTCCATCAGGATCAAGCATTTGACGCTTCTTGCAAGTGTGTGCACCACTATCAAACAGCAGGGCGGTGGTACACAGCAGCGGATGTGTGTGGTTGGTATTCAGGAAGGTTCCCCCATGCATGTGCAACACAAATCATTTCAGCCTTCCATTTTCCAAATCTGCCCCCTCTCAAAATGTATTTGCGGGTTACTGCGGAGAAGCTACAACATCCCCTATGGCTATGTTGACTCTATAGCAGCTGCTCGCTATTATCATGTGCTAATGCTTATACCACTCTCATTCGACTGCTGGCTCTCAAAGGGTTTAGTGCGGTGATTGTCTCATACGGCAGGGGAAAGATACCGCTGTGAGTGGATACGATTGATAGAGTGAAAGGGAAGAAAAAGGGAGATTAAATGCAATCAAGAATCAATATAATGAGAAGTCTATAATGACTGAAAAGAGAGAGAGAGAGAGAGAGGTCATTGGTTTATAGTGGAAGAGTGCAGCATGCGGCAGGCCAACATCTCATCTGCATATTAAACTGGCCCTGCGGCAGCCTTCATTGGGTCAACTATCATTGTTGCTCCTTGCAAAACAAGTGCATCTGATCAACCTAACCCTTTTTTTTTAGCTCTGAGATTTTTTGGGGGGGGCAGCTTGTGCGCAATTTTGAACAACCTCCTCTTGTATTTCATATCACAATGACCGATCTTTTGCCATTGCCCCCAGACATTCTTGCATTAATGATGCATTCATGAATTAATCACACAGTTAAGGAATACAGCTGCATACCTTTTGATAATAATGACACCATTAGGTCAGGCTAGTTATATATCACAGGTTTTGGAGGGTGGTGGGGGGGTTGTTGTGCTGTGCTACAGACATGCCTTGCTTAGCAGTCACAACATGTTTCTTACAAAATGTATGTCAAGAATAAGAAGAATTTGCCAGTGGCAAAAACAGAAGAACAAGCAAACAATGTCCAGCCAAGCCCATTGCACACAGATACAACGAAGATCTGTCAAGCCACTGTGCAGTTTTTACTTAACAGGAAAAATAATTGAAAGGACGTGGTTCATATTGTGTTTGGATATTTACTGATGATTTTTTTTCTCAGCCAGAAAGCATGCAATGGCTGATGCGAGCATTTCTGACAGAAGTGGTGGAATATTAAAGTGATCCACTCAGCCCCCACCTAAAAAAAAAAAACACACATACAGGATACTCCTTTTAGTGTAGTGCATTGTGATCCCAGAGTAGTAAAGTTTCCGTAAATAATCCATGTACTCTGACTTTAGAGCACATGTTCTCAATGGGAATTCCCAAATGACCTTGAGCATTGGTTGTGAAGTTAGTCGTGTTTTATTTCGACTTCAAGGTCACTGTGAGGGCCACTCAGAGACTCTGGGCAGGCTGGATGCAGCCTCCCGGGCCGTATTTTATCCAGGTCTGTGCTAGACACTCACTAGTTACTTCCATAGATGCACCTGCACAATTAAATGATCAATCAATCAGTAATGAATAATAAAAAAATATACATATTATCAAAGTATACACTGCTTTGCTAACTGAGGGTTAAAATAATGTCAAGCTAACACTTTAAAATCTATGCATTAACGAGCTGCATACAAAGCAAGAGCTACTTTTCAGCTTGAGCAAGGCAGTGAGAGATTACAAAAGCACACAGTGTGTCTAATGAAGCCCATTGTCAATAAGGGATGGCTGTAAGCCAGCGGCTGAGTCAGTTGCATCAGAGGTGTTACGTTTGTGCCACTCCGTGTGCTTTCCACTTGTTCTGACTGACAATCTCCAGCGTTTTAGTCCCCGGACTCGACTCCACTCCCTCCCGTGGTAGGACGCTGAGTTAGTTAGGGGAGTCTTGGTAAAGAGATGTCAGTCTGACAATGTCAGCATGATCATGGGGAATGTGACACGTGTGTCCCTTTAACTATTTGAAATGGCCAGTGCTGGCAGCTGGCCTGTCAACTTCCACTGGGTGCCTGGCAAGCTGACAGGAGGAGGGGAGCTTTGCTAATGTGGCGGGAAATAAATTACATTTTCTCGAGGTGGGTGCCCAACAGAGCCACACATGCTCGCACACAAACCCATGCTAACGCGCACACACTGATACGTACACACACAGTAGGCAGGTGATGCTATGATCAAGACGATAGTGAGCTGGCGCCCGTGCGGGTCGAAAGCTATCTTGATTTCTTAAACACACTGACAGAACGATGAATAAGTAGCTTGATGGCGGAAGACAAGGTTGACTTGGGAGTCCAATTTCACCTGCATTAGTTGGGGGAGGAGGGTGGTAGATGTAACTTTGTATTGAGGTCAAATGTGGTAACAGGAATGGGTCGAGAGAGACAGCGGATGTTACTTGGGTGCCATGATCGCTCGTAGACGTTATATATGCTTTGTCCAAAGGAGCACCTTCACTGTCAAAATGTAGATGCAAGGCCTTAAGTGGTTGTAAAGAAAGGTTTTCGATTTGCCGCTGAATCTCAGTAGAAACAAATACAATTCAACAAAGAAACAAATAAAATGATTTGCATAAAGAGCTGCCATTTTTAATCCCACCGTTTTTGTTATGAAAACATTTGTTTGCCCCAATTTGATGATATCCTCTCCTCTACCAGTGCAGAGCATCTCTTGTTGTGATGGTGTGTTTGGTGAAGAGCCTCTTTTGTGAGCCCTCCCTGTGTTTGTTTGATGTTCCAAACAGTGTGAAATAATCTGCAGACACTGCACTGATCCAACCTCCTCAGCTTTTCATGGAGCATTCGAGAGTCCAAAGCATTTCAATTGCTTTTATAATTGGGTTTGTCTGCTGCCTTTGCGATTGCTGAATCTCTTTTTTTTATTATGAAAGAAGGGAATTACTGCCAAGGCCTATGTTTCACACACCCAAAAATGTTTGTGGGTGCAAAATATCAAATGCAATACTTTCAAAACCCTCCTCCATTTGTGGTGTCACCGTACATATGTCTGTGGTAACTACTCATTTGAAAATAACATCTTTTCATGATAATTACAGGCTAACACAATGGCAAACTTATCGTCGGTGATAATTAGAAAAAGCCACAGTGTTTGATTCAGACTGAATTACAAATTCAGCGTCTGTTCTAAGTAGCTTTGATTAATAGTTAATGAGACTTAGCATGAATTATGATTGCTCTCGAAAGACCCACCAAAGATAAACAGCCACCCGTGTGGTGAACTTCAATTGATTGGTGAAATAATTTTGACAGGGAAAATTCAGTGGCTTGGCAACAAGACTTGCTTTGCTTGTCCTGTGGTTCATAAGTGTTCTTGACGCTGTACAATGAATCACACTTTTACACACACGCACACAGATGAGTACAGTGCAAGGCTGCATTTTATAGGTTTGCGTTTCACACCTTAAAGTGATGTGTGAAAGTATCTGCAGTCGTTTTGCAACAATGCAGCATTATGCACGTAAAATAAGCCCATGAGATAGATCCACTGCACGCTCTCATGTAACTGCTGTGACTAAAGATGGGCAAAATAAACCACAAATTACTGTATAAAATCCCTCTATATTTATGTCATGATCATACAAGAATATAACTATTAGCTGTGTCTGTAATCATTGCATTTTGCAACAAAGGCTAAATGGAGGCGCTGTGCATGCCGGCTACCTGTAGGCCATCCAGGGGGTGCTATTAAAATATTTTTAACGATGAAGATTATAATCCATTCAACTATTTCCTACAATGATTCATGAGTGAAATATCATGACGTCCACCACGCACATCGACGGAGCGCCAAATTAGTTTGCCTGGGCCTCGATCAAATACATCAAAATCGCGTTACACCACCTGCTTGGCAAAATAGACCTCCTTTTAGCCAGATGAACATTTTGTCTACTTTTTGTAACTGCATTTGCAGATGCGCTGGGGGTCGAGGCAGAAATGCCCATTAAACCCGCAGCATGTCTACCAAATTCACAAATACCCTGAACCCAGCCCCGGCACGAAAGTGACGATGCGCCCATTTCTATGCTGAGCGCATGCGTGCCAGTCTACTAGAATGTGGCCCAACATCTGCTATGGACATAACAAATAATCAGAACAAGATGCAGGTTTGGGAAGCGCAGACAAACTATTATTTGGACAAAATGAGAGGGCGCAGGTGGTGCTGTCCATCTGTCAACATTCTCTTGTCAATCACACTTTGTACAAAGGCATCGTGGCTCATAATCAACATCATTTAGATGCTGTAATAATATTTCAATCCATGTAATTAACACGTACTGAGAAGGGGAAAATGGGCAGGCGGGCGGAATGACAAACTATTGCAGTGGCAGCATGGCACTGTGAAATTATCGTGCACCTGCTGTTTCACAATGTTGTGAAATATTGCTATTGCAAAAAAAAAAAAAAAATTAAATATCACTTGCAAATATGGGCCATTTAGCTGTTCTATTATTTGCAATTTTCTCTTCTGTTACCGCTGGGTCAAATCTGTGGTAGTTGTATCAAGACGACCTTAGAAATTACATTTTTAGGGATGGACAGTGGCAGATGAATATTTAGGCCGAAGGGGGCCACACTCAGTGCCAGCTTCTAGAAGCTGGTGTTCCTCATATCTCTCTGTTGAGGTGCCCCAGCCACAGGGGGTTGTATGGGGATAAGATTTTTGTGTGTGTGCGTAAAGTGGTCTAAACTGTTTTTGATGAATAAAATTGGACATTGATTTATTAGCTCTGACTAGCACATTGATTCATTGAAGTTGTATCTGAAGGTGCGCATTACTGGTTAAACAATAAAATTATTTAATGTGGCATTGAATACAATTGATGGCAATCCCAGGTACAAACACAACAAAAGCTTCATTGGTTATATACATAATGTTTTTGTCGTGCTCGAGTGTGCATGTAACCCAGATGTGTGACATTTCATGTACAAATGTGTTTCTCCTTCATCTCCTTTGTCTTAATGCTGCAGATTGGTAATTGTTTTGGTATGTGATAGCCTGACAAAGGACTTGTAGAATTGCTCTTGCAGTGTGTTTTTGTGTGTAAAGGCACAAAGAGCTCAAAATAGAAAGGAAACATCGCCGGTGACATTGTTAACCCTGCTGCACTTAGTATTCACCTCACACACACACCCACGCCACATCTTGATTTTACTATATGCTGTTGCAGGCTGTGAGCTATTACTGCATTGTAAAATATATAATACGAAACATATTTTATAATTACTGTCGCCATTCTCCCTTCATTTAATTTCTCACCATCCAAACTTCCATTCCGTTTGCCCAGTAATCTCCTGTGGCTCACTCTCTGCAAATAGCTGTAATCAACACTGATGCCTTACTAAAACCCCTCTCTGTGGCATTTGTCAGATTAGCTTGTATTGACGTGCCGCAGGGTGCGTTATCACGGGTAGTCTTTGGACAAGGACTTTTGGAAAAAAAAAAAGAAATGTTTTGATTGAGAACGACTGGCTCGTCTTGCTTAATTGAAGCTATTTCTCATCACGTCCTTTTGTCCCACCGTCATCTCTGCCTCTTCCCTTCCTTTGGAAGCTTCCTCTCTCTCACGCTTTGGCTGCATTTCCCCACCTCAATCTGAGCTGTTTTACCGAGGTCAGTTCAACTCACCGTGATCGGCTTTTCTTTGATGATAGAATCCAGTTCATTTTTGCCAAATTTCCCACCTCCTCCTTGAGTTGATGTCTGCTATATCTCAATTATTTCTGCCAGCCTCTAAACATCAGAATAATATCTGCCAGGTCTACTGCGGGAGACGTGGCAAATCTTTTGATGTTTTGTGATAATCCATTGGCTGTATGAAGGGGATGTAAATCCCTTTTACATCGCTTTATCTTTACCTCGAAGGAAATACAGCCTTTACTGACTAATCTGTGGCAGTTTTAACAACCAGCATCTCAGACCATCCATCCATTTTCCGATCCGCTTTATCCTCACAAGGGTCGTGGGGCGTGCTGGAGCCTACCCCAGCCGGCTTCGGGCAGTACCCGAACTGGTTGCCAGCCAATCGCAGCGCACACACAGACGAATA
This sequence comes from Hippocampus guttulatus, assembly GCF_054856545.1. Classification (NCBI taxonomy): domain Eukaryota; kingdom Metazoa; phylum Chordata; class Actinopteri; order Syngnathiformes; family Syngnathidae; genus Hippocampus; species Hippocampus guttulatus. The sequence goes on from NC_141262.1 coordinate 16,596,925, forward strand.
ACCATCCACGCTCACACTCACACCTAGGGACAATTTAGAGTGTTCATTCAGCCTGCATGTTTTTGGAATGTGGGAGGAAACAATTCAATTCCAGCTCTGGAGAAATCCCACACAGGCATGGGAAGAACATGCAAACTTCACACAGTTGGAATTGAACCTGGTACCTCTGCATTTTGAGGCTGACACGCTAATCGGGCCGCCCAAATTCACACAAGCTAGTCAGGAGTCGAACCTGGGGTCTTCTGATCTGTAGTGAGACGCGTTATCTATCCATTGTGCCACAAACTACACGCATCTCGGACCAATTAATACATTTTACAGACACAGAAATAATCGTCAAATATTGTCATTACTCAGTATCCAAGTGTATCAGAAGATGCACACAAAGACTTGAGAAGGAATTTATTTTTGTCCCATGCACGCAAGAAAGAGTAATATGCAGGGACACGGGAGGGAGTGAGATCCTGAGCCACAATCCCGGCTTCCTCGTCCTGTCCTTGTGCAGGATTTATGAGCTCTGACAGTTTGAAGAAGACGTGCTATATGTGGAATGTGGCGAAAGTGAACGGAAACATTGGAATCGATGGATCTGTGAATTGCTCCATATACAGCAAGGAGAATGTTCAGACATGTCGATGTGAGCAAGCTGATGCTGCGCACTCGGTTTCTTTCACGTAATTCCAGGTGAAAAGAAGAAATGGCACAGTCAGTGAGAATGGAAGGACGAGAAGAAAAAGTAGAGCCTTGACATTACTGACTGGTCAGAGGCCACTGATTTGATCCACTTGTGAAATACCGAAAAACAAAAGACAAAAGTAGGTTTAGAAGATGTGTGTATGGAAGCATATTGGGTCAGTGTGGTTTGGTGGGTTGAGGCTATTAAAGTGCGGGGTGCTGGTATGAGGCTCTGTGGCTGGTTTAATCAGTCTGTGTCAGACAGAAGATGAAGGGGCCAGGAGGAAGAGCTCCTTCAGTTCACCTCCTGGCCTCTGGAGGAAACACACTGACCCTGGCCCTGTGTGCCCACGTCCCCTCTCCACCTGCACAATTTACGACCCGTCGGGTCAGTTCACAGTTGCAGTGCTTGAGAGCACATTTGAATGTGTTGTTACGGCCATGCAATGTTTTCATCGTAAGCATGCACACCTTGAACGGGATCTTTACAACGCTGTTGTCGAGTGCAAAAAGGAGGATAAATGTGAATCCCGCTTAATCATATTTGACAAGGTTTGAAATGGAAGGAGCATTTTCTTTTAAAAGTGTTGTAATCATAGGACAGCACAACAGAATTGTTATGGAGGCATGGCCCAGGAAGGTTACCCAATTACAGAAAATGAAGATTTGGAAAATGATATTAATATACACAAATGAACAAAAACATTTTACAAAGAACACAAGGAGGAGGTACACACGCACACTGTACAAAAGCTGAGACACTAAATGCTTTATGATTCAACTGTATTTTGCCTGGCGACTGAATCCTGAATCCTTTTAAAAGCCTTGGTCAAGGGAACTGATTGGAAATTATCGGTGTAATGATGACTTGACAACTGATTGATTTTCAAATTAATTGATAATTATTGGTGATAGTCCATTAATTGATTTTGCTCTATTTCCAAATCCTTGAAAAATATTCTGAAATTTTTGTTGTCTTCCAACACAGTAAATTTCGTAGAGTATGTTTTACTCTAATCGAGGAAAGTCATTGTATAAAAACAATAAGATAAGATAAGATAAGATATCCTTTATTTGTCCCGCAATGGGGAAATTACAATCAGAATTCAGAAAGGAAAAAATGCTGGGTGGGGAGAGGGAAAAAAAAAACACGCTCGAACTATCCTCTTCCGAGGATAATTTAAGTCCAGGATAAAAAAAGACCCTAGCACAGAAATAAGCATATGACAGTTACAACAAGTCACAAGACATAACATGTAATAAGGGGGAGGATGAATGGGAAGGGGGGGGGGGGGGGGTTGAGAGGGGTAATGTATCCAAATTTTTTTTTTTGCCTGTAACATGTCATGGACCAAACCAGTAAGCCAATCTTAATTAATGAATTTGTGGTTTTGCATTTACTGTCCTGTCAATTTGAACTGGTTCCTCTTTTTTCAGATAGGGATGGAAATTCAAATTCCTTTTTGTAAAATGCGATTCATAGACAAATTGACAAAATACTTGCCAGATTAATTGATGACTAAAGTGATGGCTCATTGCAGTCCTGCTGGAAATGGACCTTATACCTGCGAGCCAATAATGCTCAAACCACTGTTACAACCCAATGTGGAGGTCTCATAATTAAAATTGTTTTGATTAATGGATGTTAATAGCAACGGCTTATCTAAATCTAAATACATTTTCTGCAGCGATGGGCCATGGAAGATGTGTAGATGAATCGATAGATTCAGGATTTTTTTTTGTCATCATTTTATTAAGATATGATGCAAGGAATAGATAGAAGATATGTCTTTTGAAATACGGTCTCACCGTTCTATTTGTTCCTTCATCCAGGAGCAGAAGACTTGGTGCAGTGCCTGAAGCATGCTCTTTACATTCTTTCACTCTTTTGCACGCATAATTATGTGATTGATTATAACTTTGTTCAATCTAAAAATGTAATATCTCTGTGAAGTCCTTTGAGGGATGAGCTTGATAAAGGGATGCGGATCAACACTTGCCATAACTTAATGATAAACCATAAACCAAATGTGTTTTTAAGTGGCTTAGCAGAGGTCAGCGTACATTGCAGACGGTGCCAAGGAACTCTGAAATATGGCTGATTGTTGCCGATGTAGAGTGAAAGCAATCACGGTGAAGGCGCGGAATGAGAGCTGAGGGGTGAGGCGTGGAATATTGCTGAGGAGTTGAGTCAAAGGGCCCATTTTGTGTATGAAGATGAGGTGGGAGGAGGTGGGGGTCTTGTTGGGAGGTCGCTCCTCATCCATTACAGATGAGTCGTCGTGCCATGACCTTTCGTACCTCGACTTACCTCGCTCACATTTCCTACCGCAGCGGTTGACTGCAAGGAGAGTTCAAGTGTACACGGGTCATAGCAAAAGCACACATATATGCGCGCACACACACGCCACACACACACACACACACACACACGTGCGCGCACACGCGCATTACATTTTATTGTTGTGTGAAAAACACGTGTGCAAACTTCGTGGGTGAACATTTGTAATGTGAATTTGCAGGCATCAAATGTCAAACGTTCACTGAAGCACCCTGCTTGCATCTAGTGCGACAAATAAGCTCTTCCTGCAGTTGTATTGTTCTAATCCCTTTAGTGGTCTCTGGGATGGAAGCATAATTACATTTCTGCAGTGCAGCGCGTTTGATAAGACAGTCACTAGCTGAGCTGAATGTCTAACTGAATCGGATGCTGCTTCCAAGTCCAATCATCTCTTGACTTCACCCATCATGTCTCAATCACTCCTCACCTTTTTCCTCCTTTTTGATATGTGCTTTCATATCCCCATTTTCTTAATAGCTTCAAAGCTAATTTGGCCTCGCTTTCTCACCCACCAGGTATTGCAGTGGATAAAAAGGGTGTTGTCTACTTTGTTGATGGCACCACCATTCAGAAGATTAATGAAAGGGGTTTCCTGTCCACTGTCATTGGCTCCAATGGACTGATGTCAACGCAACCCCTAAGCTGTGATGCGCGCATGGACATCAGCCAGGTAACTTTTATGCTTTGCAGCGTGTTTGTGTGCATGTGTGTGGGTGTGGGTGTGTGTGTGTATCCATCCATCCATTTTTTGATCCGCTTTATGCTCACAAGGGTCGATGGGGTTGCTGGAACCTATCCCAGCTGTCTTCGGGCAGTAGGTGGGGGACACCCTCCTGAACAGGTTACCAGCTAATCGCAGGGCGCACATAGACAAACAACCATTCACACTCATAATCAGACTTCATTGAGAGCATTCAAGCAACCTCATGCGCTTGTTGATGGAATGTGGGAGGAAACAGAGAGAAAACCCACAAAGGCACGGGAAGAAGATGTAAACTGCTCACAGGAAGGCTGGGGCCGCATTTGAACCCATGACCTCCGTACTGTGAGGCGGACGTGCTGACCAGTTGATCACCGTGCCGCCTTGGTGAAAACCAAAGGCATCTAATTTGATCAGCCAACCTTCAGATCACGCTGTTGACTTATGTCAGGCCTATTAGAGCTGCGGATGAATTATAGATGAAGTGGGTTCTGTGCACAAACACACGCACACACACACACGCCTAAAGAGTTGTACGTGCCTGAGTGTGTGCATGACTCTGGGTATGACTGTTCAGGCCAGGTGATTCTCCAGAGACGCAATTGCATGTCTTTAAAGAGGCCAGTTCAATCCTCCTGTTAGACATCATCCTCTGCAGCACATCTGACCGTCATCACACTCCATCTGCCTTTTCGCTTGTAAACTGCACTGACCTCAAACTGCCAGCAATATTGATCGAAACTTCTGTAGCTGTTTGAGTTGACAAACACGACCAGGCTAATTTATGCCAAATAAACAGCAGATTGTTGACATGAGTTTTGTGCAAAGTCAAACTGACTTTTGAATTAAACCACTTGATGTTTTGTGAAGCGTAGTCTAAAAGTCCAGTGGTTGTGGACTTTTGCTGTGGTACCACTGCAGTTTTATCATATTTAAGAAGGTGTGCATCATGAAAATGATGTTGTTGGGGTTTTTTTGCTTGTTTGTTTGTCTTTTTCTTACTCACAACTGAAGGAAAATTGTGTAAAGAGTATCTGTGGACAACCCACAAGCTGCTCAATGTGCTGCTAACCAACCACTGCCAACATGATTTTTAAAAAAATCCTTAAACAAAATTGAAACATTTGTGAAACCTCATTATTTAGATTGTCCTTGGACTACGGGCCGAAAGAACACTTTCATTACACTTCTGTTAAAAAAAAAAAAAAAACCTCTGGATATTCTATTCTGTCTAAAAAAATGCATCACGATTCTATAGATTTGTATTGAACACAGGGCACTCATAAACACATTTGTCAACATTGTAAATTGATGCATCTCCGAGCGTATCAATCAAAACCGAAAATTGCAGATTGTGTCATTTATGGGCCATGAATAATTGGACTTTTTGTTCTCCAGCCCAAAAGCTGACTGAGAAAGCACTCCAGAGTCAACTATTGACAGACACTTAAGTGATTCATCTGTTGACTATGTGGAGACAAAACTTGATTTCTATTTCCAAAAACCTCTTTCGTTCCTCATGAAACAGAGCTAGAGTTTACACTTCTAACCCTTGTCTTTTGAATTTTTCTTCAACTAAAGTCAGTCACAGCATCAGGTTTTATGTTAAAAGAATTTTGCATTGTGGCTCATAAAGAGGTCAAAACTTTTGTTCTGAGCACGGGCACTGACTTTTTATAACAACGTTGAAATGCTTTCACCAAGTTTTGAGCTCTCTTTGACAGAAATTGTTCAGGCCAGATTCTTTGTATGCAGTATGCATCAGCATTTGCCTTGCCGTTACTGAAAAGTTCAGCATCGCGAGCTGAGATCTGGTGTGTGTCGCCTTTTGTCTCAAGACAGGATGAGCCTTGCTTGATTAATTTCTCCACCGATTAAGATGGGATTTCAGACTGAAATCTCTTCTTTCCCATTTGACAGAGCCTATAATTGGACATGTCAGTGGCAATTTAACATGATCCATTTATTTACCAATCCCACTCCAGCGTCATCCATCACCTCTCTTCCGCCTTCGACAAATCTCCTCAGACAAAGCCTCCAGTTTGTGTTTTATTGTGTGTGCCTGTGCGGGGAGGGGTGGACAGCAATGTGGGTGGCTCCAGTATCGCTTTGTATGTCTCTGACCCCCACAGTGCTAGTGAGCAAGGTGCGGTATTTCAGAATGTGGCGATCACGGTTATTGGCTGACATTTGGATCACTGTTGAAACGAGCAGTTGTGGCTTTTCAATAAGTACAGGAAATGCTCCCTGCCTGATGCTGAGCTGACCTTTGCATGTGCATGAAGGGCCAGACGGCCAAATGCTATGTTATTATGTAGATGTTCATATCTCCTGTAACTGACACTTGATCGCCAGTGCCACTGCCAAGGCTGTTTTATTCATGCCTAAATATGAACACATCGACGATATGTTCTGTGTGCAGGTTCGTCTGGAGTGGCCAACAGACTTGGCGATAAACCCTCTGGACAACTCCCTCTTCATCCTAGACAACAACATTGTGTTACAGGTAGGCACACACACGTATATATACACATAAATACGTTGTAGAGCAAACCGCCAATGATTTTATTCTACACCTCGTTCCCCTGCATCTGTGTGCTTTTCTGGGAGATGCTGATTCTGTTTGCTGGAGAGGAAAATATGATTTCTAGCAAACTGCCTTGTTGTCGCTTTATCTGTACTCTCTGAATGATAAAAGTAATGTAAAATGAAGTGAAAATCTTGCTCACTGCTGAAGAGACACCATATAGCTGTCATTCCAGGAGCTGCTCTTTTGTTTGTCACTCACTTTGATGTAAAAAAAAAAAAAAAAACATGCCAGCCAAAAGTAGATTATCTTTCATGTAGAAACCGAAATCGTGTCAAACAAGATCACACCACATTGACATGGTAAAATTTCAACTATGGCTGTGAATGTCTGAGGGCCCCATTTTGGCAAACTGGTGCAAATGCACTCAGCGTTAAAACAGGCATAACTATATGTTCATGCCAGACCAAGTCGAATCTGGCATGTCTGGGGTCGTGTCGCGCCCATTTGAGCATTATCAGTCCAAGTAGATCGTCATAACATCTTTTAAAACACACTGCTGTAGCACCATCAAACACACACACACACACACACACACACACACACACACACACACACACATACACAATTCCCCCATTTGACGTAAATGTGTTACATGCAAGCTGATTGACAATAATAAATGATTGTGCATATTGAAGGGTCATTTTGCTGTGATAGAGGGGGCGTATACTTTTTTCATTTTGCCAGATAGAAGCTGAAAGGTATATTTTATACTCCTCCTTTTTATGGTTCACACATGAATGTGTTTGTTTTTAGGTATCAGAGACTCTTCAGGTGCGTATTGTCGCCGGCCGTCCCATCCACTGCCAGGTGCCAGGTATTGACCACCATCTAATGAGCCGAGCTGCAGTTCGGGCCACTTTGGAAGCAGCCAAAGCCATCGCTGTGTCACACTTGGGCACCCTGTACATTGCTGAGACTGATGAGAGGCGCATCAATCGCATTCAGCAGGTCACATCATCAATTAAACAATCAATTCATTCATTAACAGCCCTCTTACAAACCACACAAAGCTTTTTAGTCAAGTTTCTCATCCAAAGTATTGCTATAATGCTCAGGCTGAGAAGGTGAAAAACAATCCAGCATTTCATTTTCACGCTTTCTGCTCTAATGTGGTTTTCCTACATCCGAACACCTCCTGAAAGTTAAGCACCAGCACCAACAACGATATGGCCTGGTGAGATCAATAAATCGTCCCAGGTCACTGAGTCAAGTGGCAAAGAGTATCTTTGGGGAAGAAAACATCTTCCTCATCGGTTGCACAATAAATAGTGTTAATTTCGTTGCCTTTCACTCATTTTGTCAATTTACTTTCGGGTTTTTGCCCTGCGATTGGCTGGCAACCAGTTGAGAGTGTACCACCTACTGTCCAAAGATGGCTGGGATAGGCTCCAGCACCCCTCGCGACCCTTGTGAGGATAAAGCGGATCGGAAAATGGATGGATGGATGGACCTTTGGGGGGGGGGGGGTTGAGCCAACAAATACCAGGCAACATCGACTCTCTCATGCAGATCTTGTTTTGCAAGATCTGCATGAGAAAATCCATCCATCAGAAAATCCATCCATTTTCTCCACAACTTATTCTAACTGGGGTCGCGAGTGTGCTGGAGACGGTCCCCTCTGACTTGATTAAAATGGTATACACACGGAATATAAACACGGAGCCAGAGGCAGCCACGCACTTCATGCCGAGCAACCACAGCGCAAGAAGCCCTTTAATACGCCATGAAAGCAAACGTCCGCCCTACATCATCTTCACAAACGCCTTCTTCAAGGTCCTAAGCCGTGAACGAGGCAATAAATAAAATAATGAGCTGGCCAACCCCACGCATTCAACGGATGTTCATATGCAATGAAGACTGAACATCCATGGCTCACGAGGGTGCTTCTTTCTGTAAGGACGCATTTCAGCGATCGATTTTAACAAAACAAGCCAATTTAAATGTATTGTACTCATTGTCTCATAAACATCGCAGTTTTCGCCATGGTGCAGCAGTTGACATGTGCGGGAAATGGTTCCTCCTGAGTAAAAATGCATTCCAAATTTAATAAGGTGTACACTTATTGCCCAATTCATCAGGGCAGTCTGATTAGAGCCAATATAAGAACAATGCGCAGTTGTATCTTTCTTACCAACAGAGGATTTGAAAAAAAACTATTAGAAACCCCTCTGTACAGTTCCGTGGCAACAAGCGCTTGTCTTCATTTGAGTCACAAATGAGATGCAGCCATCGCAGCTAGCGTGTGGTGAGAGGCAGGGTACACCCTGAACTGGTCACCAGACAATCGCAGGGCGCATAGAGTGTGCTAGCAGGAATTATATGCCACATGCAACCACTAATACCCTTCCTTGCTGCTCGAATCCGTTTCCGCAGCTCATCCAAAGCACTCAATTTGCCTCCCGCACAGATGCACTAGTCTGTACGATCACAGGATGTTTCTTCTCAGCGCACTCACAGAACAGACAGCGAGCAAATCGTGACAAGCATAAATTGAGAGCTCCTGTTCCATGTGGAGGGCATAGTTTTGAAGCCTTGATCATAGTCAAGTCCCAAGACATTTGAAATCAGCTCTGTCTCTTTGAAACAAACACCTGATGAAACTCTTGTAAATTCAAGGCCTAAATCGAGCACCGAATGTGCGTGGCAACAAACAGTCCTGTTTAATTTTCATCCGTGTATTGAATAAAAACAGACCTGCTTGCAGCTGTTTCAAATGATGCATATCCTGTTTTGAATAGAATCAGCTCAACAATTAAACTGCATCACCCCCCCCCCCAAAAAAAGCAATCTAAAGGTATCATGATCGACTTTTTTTTCATACGTTTACCGCTTGATATCCTGAATTCAATGTTTCGTAAAAATATATCATCATGGTTTTCTGGTAAGCATGCATAAAAATACGATCTATATTTATATTTTTACTGTTGTTGAGGATGAGGATTGATGAGCGCATGTATCGTTTAATAACTGTGTCATTTACATTCAAACATAGAGCCGAGTTGTTTGAAATATGCAGCCTTATTGAACACGGTTATACACGTTAGCATCGGTATTGGTCTGTTTTGTTGCCTTGCGTGACATGGATTATTGAACACTGTGCAGGTGTCAACCAACGGGGAGATTTCAGTTATCTGTGGCGCTCCTACGGACTGTGACTGCAAGATAGACCCCAACTGTGACTGCTTCTCTGGTAGGTTATCTGGCACTTAGCACACACACGCACACACACACACACACACACACACACACACCCGAGCCACATCCTTATGTAATGTGAATGCCGCCATCATATTGTCACCATATTAGATCATGCATAATAGGATTCCAGTCTTAAGAACAAGCATGTATGGTATCTGGACTCGAAATGAGCTCTTGGCCTGGTTTAAAAGTACATTACATCCTAAAAGCTTGATGTCAAGCTGAAACTGAAGTCATCAAGTGGTGTGATTACATCTTTCTGCTCAATGTTCAAGTTATATGCATCCCTCGTTTTTCGCAGTTAATGGGGACTGGAACGAGCGGGCTTACGTGCTATCACACACGTGGAACGGCGGCAAGTGTTTGGAGCACAGCAAGTTATTGCCGAAACAAAATGTGAATTCATCACTAAGATACAGACATAGATAGGAGCCTCAAGAGACACAACAACGGAATGTGCTGGGAGAGGCTGCGATGATGCGCAGCCAATCAGCTCACGGGATTAATCCGCTCGTGCTCTCATCAGTCAATGTCGCCCCGGGAACGACTCACACGCCTTGTATGAGTGCCCGTGGCATGTACATCATGGACAAAGCCTCTGAGTCACCTAATCTCTTTGTTCGGCATGCAGGGAAACCTTCTCTCTCACACATCAACATCAAACAACATGCCTTTCCGCGATAGGGCTGCCGATTTTTTTTATGAACTCAGTAGTTTAGAAAAATGTACAAAGCACCGAAATCGCAAAAGGTGAAGCACGAAGGAATTACTGTATTTCACTTGAAGACATGTCCTTTTTCCATTGTGCATGTAGTTTGTCTTTGCTCAGCCGTTCTTAATTAATTCATATGGACGTTGAACTTTGACCAACGACAATGACCTTAATGTGTGAACGTGATCAAAAAGGGAGATTTAAAGGTGCGTTAAAATTGAACCTGTCTTGGCTATACAAGTGTTCATACTGTATGTTTGTGCAAAAGTTGTATTTGTATTCATGCGCTCGTCTGTCCTTTGCAAAGACCTTCACCTGAATACCATTGGAAACCTGCACAACAAAAGCCTTTCGAATCCAATCATTTTATGGCTGGCGAACGAAAAGCTCTTCCGCTGTAACAGATGAAGGTTTTAAACTGGATGGCACATCATTGCAGGGCAGCGGATATCTAATAAAAGGTTGAGAAAAGGACCCAACAAATAAGCAGATGTTTTTTGTCACTTAGGCCTTGCTTTCCATTGTAAGTATCAGAGGATGTGATTTTATCATTTAATTCAGCTCACAAAAAGCTGTCACCCCCCCCCATCCCTTTTCAAAGCAAAGGGAAGTCTCTCTCATGTCACAAACCAATGAGCTGTAACAGTTCCTTTTTTTCTTGAGCTTTGCTTTGCATATTTTCAATCAGGTCTTGCTGTTAACTGATGATTACACTCTTCAGACGCTTTTCGTTTTCCATGTCCTCACCACTCACACTCACACAAGTCTCTGTCTTTGAGCGCCAGCATGCATCCATAAAATACTCACAAGAAAGCTGTATAGGTACTGTATGCTGTTAAAAGCTAAACCGCCATCCCAGTGGCTGCGCTGGCCCGCCAGAGGCTCTGTGCTTCCTGCTGGCTACATTTAAAGGGCTTCACCAACCGCTTATCCTGCTGTGCTACCACAACATGTGAATCTATTGAGTCAGTATCATGCTGATCTGATCCAGTCCATTGAGGAGCTAGTGGAGTCCAAGTCCTGCTTTGGGCACTCCATGAAATGTTATTTGCTAACTTGGACGCACGTTTACTTGTCAAAAGAATGTGTACTTATGAGGGTGGTTTGTAACTGAATGTGGTAATGTAGTGCTAACTCCAAATTTTGTGTCATTTATGAGGTGACGGCGGCTACGCTCGTGACGCCCGACTCAAAGCTCCCTCCTCTCTGGCCGTTGGTCCCAATGGCACACTGTACATCGGTGATCTAGGGAACATTCGGATCCGAGCTGTCAGCCCCAACCAGCCCCAGCCTGGCCCGGCTGGACTGGTGGAGATCAGCTCTCCACTCGACCAGGAACTCTATCTCTTCAGCCAGGTACATGGTCTCTAATTTGGGGGAATAAAGCGTGTCAAGCAATCATGCTATCGTGCTTTTTTTTTTGACACTCTATTTTTGTTATGCATAACTTATTTTATGGGCTTTAACTGTCTTGCTATCCGGGGGGTTCATGTTGTACACATCAGTGTTCTTTGGTGTCAATTTGACCCCAGGATATTTTAGTTGTATCAAAAATATATACATTATAAATATATTATAATCTGAGGCAGCCCGGTTAGCGATGGTTAGTGCGTCAACCTCACAGTGCAAAGGTACCCGGTTCGATTCCAGCTCCGGCCTCCCTGTGTGAAGTTTGCATGTTCTCCCCGTGCCTGCATGGGTTTCCTCCCGCATTCCAAAAACATGCATGGCAGGCTGATTGAACACTTCAGATTGTCCCGAGGTGTGAGTGTGAGCATGGATGATTGTTCGTCTGTGTGTACCCTGTGATTGGCTGCCAACCGGTTCAGGGCGTCCCCCGCCTACTGTCCGAAGACAGCTGGGATAGCCTCCAGCACCCCCTGCGCCCCTCGTGAGGATAAAGCGGATCAAAAAATGGATGGATATTATAATCTTCAAAAAGCTGCAGGTTTTTAACCAAACATAACCATAACCATAGCAGTTCAATACCTGCTGCTAGTTAACTAATATAACTAACCAGTTATACTGGTTGACCGAGTCTAAAATGTTTCTCTTGGTAAGCCACTGTGGCTTGCAACACGTTCTTTTTTTTCTTTTCATTTCTTCACCTGCTTTGATAACAGACAAACTGCAATTGGGAAAATGTCTTAGTCACAAGTAGTAGCATTTAGAATTTTCATGGAGCATTCCCTGACGCTTTCTATGAACGCACTTTTTTACATTTACAGTTAAGTCTTTTGAAAAGTGAGTGTGTGTGTGTGTGCGTCTGCGTGTGCTTGTGCGTGTACGCGTGCTTGTGCTTGTGCGTGTGTGGGTGCACGCATGTGTGTGTGTGTGTGTGTGTGTGTGTGTATGGCAAGCCATTTGAGCATTTATTCCAAATCCCTGATATCAGACATGAGTGTGCCATATGTGTGTGTGTGTGTGTGTGTGTGAACAGGATATTATCTGCTCATGATGCAATGATCTGACAAGTCAGAAGTGTACAATTGCTGATTTCTTATTTGCCGAGCCGATTGCTGCTGTCAAACCTGTGTCAGAGAGCCTCCACTCTGTTGCCTAGTAACCCTGACCCACACAGCTGATTCTCAGGCAAAAGCAATACCAACAACTTCTTGATCAGGAAACATTCTACGTATTCATTTAGTTCTACAACATTATTCAAAAGTGTTGAAATACTCTTATTTTAGCCTCCTCAGTGGTGTATTTATAAGGTAAATAACATGTATGAAATAAACGAGTCGTTCAGTCTAATTGATGAGAGTACTTTTCGTATTGACCGAGAGATACAATAAAGATAGTGTAACCGTAATTTAGTTACAGTAAAATGTTTAAGACTTAAACATTTATAAGACTTATGTGCTGTCCAAATTAAAATGGATTTTAATTATTCAATGCATTGGTTTTTATTGAGCTGCTCTGGTGTCATCTGTACATGCAGAGGTCTCTGTGAAAATAAAATCAACCATTCTCAATCAAGCCACTGCCCAAGCTACTAGTTTTGCTCATCGACAGGAGTAACATTTTATTTTGTTTAAATGATGCAAGGCCAACTGAAAAGGCACTCGGTGGAGTTCACACCTCTGTCAAGATTGCACATTTCTTGGCTCTTATAATAATCAAAAAAATATGCAGAAGAAGTGAAAGCCCTCGGCTCATTCTCCCACGTGGTAAGAGAACAAAAAAAAAGGCAGTTACCATGCAGTATCCATTAAACGGAGCATGGTCGGAGATAAGAGTTAAAACCTTCCGTTTTTCTTTTTGTTCCACATCACCAAGGACAATTGTATCACCAGATTCCTCCAGCCATGTTCTTATTATGACATGCGGGTTAGAAGTGGTCAATGAATGGTGACTAAAGCGAAATAACAAACAAACTGACGTCAATACATAACCTCCTGTAACATTGCTCTCTTTTGAGCACTGTCAAGTGAAGCCAACAGAGAGGTGTTCTCCCTCTCTTGTGACCCAAAAAGATTAAGATAAGATAAGATAACCTATTGTCAGAGATTTTCTCGGACAAAGTTAAAGAAATGACTCGGCACACAGGAGAATTGTCTTCAATATCGGCGGAAGCGGATCTCTGAGAACGAACGACGGTTCGTTGCTCCGCGATCACACTCAAAGTCCCTCCACCGCGAGTTTGACATTTTATTGTAGCATATGCAAAATACAAGAAAAACACTGCCCCCGATATTTGCATGCCGCACCCCCGGTCCGGCTCCTCGGTAGTGATTGGTTACCTGTTTTTCAAACAAACTTGAACCACCAGTACTATTTTGTCCCACACTGGCGAAATTTGTAGTCTACAGCAGCAGAATTGGGGGGGAAGAAAATGAAAGAAAGAAAAGAAAAAAATAAATTACCAAAGTATTTATTTGCATTTTTCATTCTTATTATGATTCAGTGCCATTATACGGCACTGCAACAACTATAATAAACATGAACACGATGGTCCTTTTCAATGGCATAATTTTGATGCAACGTGGCTGTGAATTCATGTTTGGTTTTTCATTACTTTGACGTCTTATTTATGACTGCTTATAGTGGCCCCTATCATTAAGTGATTTTTTTAAGTCTCGTTTATGCACGATCAGAAATAGAAATGTGATTGTGATATCAGTGTATGCCTCTTTTTTTTCCACAACAGAATGGCTCCCACCTGCACACTAAGCACCTGATCACCGGCCACTACCTGTACAACTTCTCTTACGGTAGAGATGGCCTGTTGTCTGCAGTGACCGGTCGTGATGCTCATGGGCTGCAGGTGAAGAGAGATGCTCACGGTGTGCCGCTCTGGCTGGCGCTACCTGGTGGCCAGGTGTACCGCTTGTCTCTTAGTAACAGCGGAACACTGAGGAAGGTTTCCGCACAAGGTCACGACGTCGCCCACATCATTTACCACGGTAACACCGGTCTCCTAGCAACCAAGAGCGATGAGAACAGTTGGACCACTGTGTATGAGTAAGTTCTGAACTCAGTGGTTGTCATTCAGTAACCATGATTGGACTCATAGTGATAGATTGCATGGAATGTCAGGACCATCTGCTGAGAATGATTTTTTTTTCAACCTTTCTGGGGAAAAATAAAACACAGACAGTAACACAGCTACTTTTCGACCTGATTTTCATCAGGACACTCACCTGTTGCCATTTAATGTATGTCAAATTTTGGAGCATTCCTCAACTTTCCCAGTCATTTGTTGCCCCTGGCCCAACGTTTTTGGTGTTGCAGGCCTCAAATTGAAAAGTGAATACCATATTGGCCCAAATATAAGACAGTGTTTTTTGCATTGAAATAAGACTGAAAAAGTGGGTATCGTCTTATATTCGGGGTCTAGACATTATACCCATTCACGACGCTAGATAGAGCCAGATATCAATGAAGCGAATGCTGAACTTGACTCCCCAGGCCAAAGTGAACCCCTGCCACGAAGAATAAAAATTAAGAATAGCGGTAACACGAAGAAGAAAAATAAAAAACTAGCAGTAAGAAGGAAAAGAGAAGAAAATAATAGAAGAGATAACAGAAAATGGAGAAACGTAGTGACAATCTGGAGAAAAGTGGCTCGAAGATTGGCCAGGTTAACCGGCAGCTGAGGAGAAGTTATGATGTAATTTACATTTCAAAAATCAGAAACCATTCATTTACGAATGTGATTGCACATTAGATTTTAATGAGGCAAAATAACATGCTTTTTCTCTCAAATATATTGTTATAATCATTTGTTTCAGATGTACTGTAATTATTTTCTGTATAATAATTAATTTGGTGTTCAAAAAGTCTTTTTTCAAACTTGAGTCTTGAAAAAGAAGGGGTTGTCTTATAATCAGGGCCGTCTTATATTTGGGCTAATACGGTATTTTGGGGGCTAAAAACCATTAATTTTATCAGATTGAAATTAAATATCTTGTCTTTGTAGAACACTAATTTGAATATAGTTTGAAAAGAATTCCCAAATCATTGCATGCTGCCAACTTATGATGTAATTTACATTTCAAAAACCAGAAGCCATTCATTTATGAATGTGATTGCACTTTAGTTTACATATTTAAATGTTCAGATATTAAGATTTGAATGAGGCAAAATAACATGCTTTTTCTCTCAAATTTATTGTTATAATCATTTGTTTCAGATGTACTGTAATTATTTTCTGTATAAAAATTAATTTGGTGTTCAAAAAGTCATTTTTCAAACTTGAGTCTTGAAAAAGAGGGGGTCATCTTATAATCAGGGCCGTCTTATATTCCCGCCAATACGGTATTCTGCTCATCCCGACTGGCCGACTACTTATCCACTAGTGTAAAGTAGTTTAAATTTTAAAGTGTGCTTCATTTTTTTTTCACCGATTGAAATGATATTCAGGAGTCAGTCTCTGTGCATCAGATTATATGCAGTGGGTGTGTCAGAAGTCTGAATCGGAGAATGTGAAAATTGCACAAGCCCAGTCACGTAAATAAGAACTTGTGATGCTCTGCCTCTCATTTTCATTACTTCTGCCTCCTGGTGTCCGGACCGCATCAGTGTAAGGTTTTGGGTTCGTGTGGTGGAATGAAAGAGGCAGAAAGCCACGTCCGCACAAGTGCTGGATTGCGCTCGTTGTTTATTCAAGCTGCAATTTCTCAAGCCTGGCTGCACAGCACCTATTTGTTCATACATGAACCCAATCAAAGAAACGTTACTGAGTGTCATGGTGTGAGTTGACAAGAGAAAAAGGAGTTACAGTATATCAAATGCATCCATCTATTTATTTAGCAAGCCTGCTCATCAGCTGGATGCACTTTACAGTATGAAAAGGCCCTGCCAAGGTGACACACAGTCAGATAAATAAAGTACAGATAGGACTATTCTTCTGCGTTGTGCTCAATTGGTCAACGAACAATTTCTTCAGATTTGAATTTGTAGTAACGATTACCAAATACGGTCAAAGGACATTTTTCATTTTATTTCGGAAATGTAGTGCAGGAAAAGTGAACGCTGCCAGAAATATAAATAACAAAGTAAAGTGCTGGTACATTAACATTTGTAATGCAATATCCATCTGTACTTTATTACATTATGAGACTGGTGAGTTTATCTGGAAGGTTTCTTGATACAATGCTTTGCTTGTGCATATGTTCAGTTTAAAAGATAAAGTACACGCACACACACACACACACACACACACACACACACACACACACACACGCATCAGTCTGAATTATTTACCATCTCACAGCTGGATAATTGCCTGTATAAATCAAAGCTGCCACTTGTGTGGAAGTGAAGCGTTATTGTGTGGACATAATCTCTGTGTGTGTGTGTGTGTGTGTGTGTGTGTGTGTGTGTGTGTGTGTGTGTGTGTGTGTGTGCGTGCGTGCGTGTGTGAGTGTGTATTTCATTCGTCTAAATGGCACAGTCATATCTGTGTTGTTGCACTTGTCCATCATCGCCTTTGTGTTTGTTCTCGCAGGTACAACAACGAAGGCCGCTTGACCAACATCACCCTCCCGACGGGTGATGTGCGTGGTTTCCAAGGCAACCTGGAGCGCTGGTCGAGGGTGGAGGTTGAAGCATCCAACCGGGAGAACTTTGTCACCAGCACGAACCTGTCTGCCAGTGACACTATCTACACATTCAAACGAGGTATAACACCCATTGCGTTTTGTGCCCAAGGGCGGGAAAATGGCTGAAATGTACGAAAAGCAAGTCGATGACATGAAACCAAGTATTGGGGGTAAAGATGTAATGTTCCCATTTACTGTGGGTGACTGACACCTGAAAGAGCATAAAATCATCCTCATGCATCTGCCTCCATCTTCTTCTCCAGCAATATGCTGGAAAGGCATTTATGAGTCATCGGGGGCTCGACCGAACATTCACAGCTCTGTAAGAAAGGGAGCCCGTGAAGTTATAAATGATGTTTAAACATTTATGGCTGGCAAATGGCAAAAAAGCGGCTGTATTTTTTTTTTCAGGGTTAGATGATATGACCTATTTTGGGTTTTTTTTGTCTGTTAGCGTTTTGACATTTGACAACAATAAAAATGCTCTTAGGGCCCTATTTTTGCGCCTAGCGCAAGTCTTACGCAAAGCACAGTCTAACTGTGTGCATGGGTGGAGTTTTCTTTCTTTTGGTTACGTTGCTAAAAGTGAGAAGCTCGGTCATCCGGGAGGGGCTGAGAATGAAGCCGATTCTCGTCCAATTCGAGAGGAACCAGCTGAGGTGGCTCGGGCATCTGATTAGGAGGCCTTCCAGACACCACCCTGGTGAGATGTTCCAAGCATGTCCCACCGGCAGATGACGGCCCGGGACACGCTGGGGAGACTATGTCTCTCGGCTGGCAGGAGAACACTTAGAAATCCCCCGGGAAGAGCTGGGGGCTGTCCTGCTAAAGCTGATGCACCGTGACCCGACCCTGGATAAGCGTTAGAGAATGGATGGAAGGTACTTTGCTCGACTAGTGCAGAAAGAATAGAAAACGCCGCTGACACATGGCCAACGGAAGCAGCTCCCCTCCTTCCCTTTAAATTCACCCGATAGTGCGCCTGACTTTCTTCTCATTTCATCGCCTGATTGCTGCCCAGCACTCATCATAATGATATAATTGGTGCCCTGGTCTGCTTTTATATGGTGCATGCATGAAGGCATTCGCACAATGAGAGCTCTGCTTGGAACCGCTAGAGTGCCCCCCACCCCCATCCTTTTGTTCTACCCATTAGCCCATGAGCAACAGTGTCTACTGCAACTGAGGCACCAACACATACAAAAGGTTTAATAGTAGAGGAGAGGATAGAAGTTACGACCCAGTTTACTTGCTCCAATAGAGGTTTATTATTAGGCCTATATGAATTTTCGAATCATTGTGTTTTGTAATTGGCGCAAACGTGAGAACCAGCTTTGATTAGTCTGTGCACACTGTACATCAGCTCTAACTAGGCTACATGGATTGATTGACTGCTTTGTGAGAAACCGCAAAAGTGTGAAAAACTGTCAAAGCCATCAATCACAGATTGAACATCCTTTTGGGTTTGTACCTCTTTTAATCTTTTGCTTTATTTTCTTTTTGCTTTTTTTTTGTAAATTAAGGTTGTTTATTGACAAACAGACTGATTTTTTTTCTGTTTTTCTTCACCTTTAATGCACATTTCCATTGTGTGCATGTGTGTTTGGGGTTTCTGTGTGTGGCTTCCTGTTTGTATGTGTCTACGTGTGCGTCCGTGTGTGTGTGTGTGTGTGTGTGCGTCCGTGTGTGTGTGTGTGTGTGTGTGTGTACATGTGTGTGTGTACATGTGTGTGTGTGTGTCTCATGTCCATAAATCGACACCCAGACCATGCACAGAGTTCTTACAAAGTCAACGCCGACGGCTCGTTCTTTGTGTCGCTGGCCAGCGGGATGGAGCTGTCCCTGAGTACCGAGCCCTTTCTGCCAGGAGGTGTTGGGGGTGGAGTCAGCCCCACCGCCAGCCGTTGTAACATCAGCCTGCCCGGTGACCACGCCCCCAGTCTAATTGAATGGAGGCAAAGGAAGGAGCAAAGCAAGACAAACTACACCACTTATGAACGCAGGCTGAGGGTAAAATGCAAAGTTACCACAAAAGCAAAATGATTCTGGGTTTCAGCAACATAAGACATACATACAAAGACAAAGATAAGACATGGCCATTTTGTGCTCCCACGATTTAAGGGGACCTGATAGTACAGTATTTGCAAGGATCAATAATTACAGGATACTTTGCAACACGGCAAGGCTGAATTGAACCCTTTTTAAGGTCTCAGGCAAATGAGCCCCTGTTCACCTCTGTTGGGCCGATGCCAGGTCTGCCATGACAACTAGCGATGATACAGGGAGGCTACTTGTTGAGATCCGAGTCTAAAAAAAAAAAAAAAACGGGCAAAATACACACGACCCATCACTGAAAGCATTACGTTTTCAATTGTGTAGTCGCTACGTTATCACCATGAATGAATTAGACTTCTTCAATTGGTCCGCGGCTCCATTTGTGTGCCACATGCAGAAAACACATCAGCAGAAATTAATGCTCGAAAAATATTGACGAATTGGAGAAAACATAGACAGACACTATTATAAATGAGGGAGATTTTCAAGTAAATATTTTGAGCAATCAAATGTTTCTGTTCTGAGTCATCACTGCCATCACATACTACTACAGATGAGTCACAAACTGTCACAAACCGTTATGTTCACCACGCTGACACCTCTCATCTTCGGCGTCACAGTCGACCCATGAGAAGAAAGTCATAATAGTCGTTACGGAGGAAAATGAAACTTCAGGCGTAAAAATTGATTGGGATTTTTCATTTGCACGCGATTTACTGTAAATGTTACTTTACTGATTAATCGAGTCATGAAAGTTACCGTGCAGATTTATACTGTATATCCCCGCGTCTCGTGACCTTTGATTTTTGATTATACAGCACTCGAGTAAAAATGTTGCCTGGTTATTCGATTTGATTCTGTTCACTTTGGTCGTGTGGCCTCAAGCTTTTCCTCTTTTGCAACTTCTTTTCTCAGGCACATAACAGGAACTTGCTGTCCATAGACTTTGATCAGAGCACACGAGTGGGCAAGATCTATGATGACCACAGAAAGTTCACCCTCCATATCCAATATGATATTCTTGGCCGCCCTGTGGTGTGGTCTCCGAGCAGCAAATACACTGACGTAAATGTCAGCTACTCTGGAGGTGGACTCTTGTCAGCCATCCACCGTGGGGAATGGTTTGAACGTCTCAAGTACGAGAATGACAAGGTGGTATCCAGAGCCTGGGTCAATGGGAAAATATGGAGCTACACATACATAGACAGAGTAAGACCCTGGCCGCATGTTTTCATCAGCACATTAGAATATTCTCAGAATATGACCTGAAAACAAACTTTGATTATAAGACTTTCAAATGTGTTTAGGTCTTTTTTAAAACTTTAGGTTTTATTGGACGTAAAAAAGCGTATCCAGTGAAAGCAGGTTGACTGTGTGACTAGTGGACTTTGAACTGTGTGTGGTGCAAGAGACAAAATTAATTGGCAAGGAGGACCCTGTGAATACCAGCATGTTCCTTTACAAGTGTGACAAATTACGGTTTAATTTCTGTTCTTACAATCCATTTGGATGAAAATGCATTCATCCTGAACTATAATCAGTGTCAGTTTTTGACATTAATATTACACTTTAATTATACTATTAGATGATAATTTATATAAATTAAAGAACATTTTTAAATTGATAAGGTAGAGTTTTAATATTATTTTTTTAACCCAAGCTTTAAATAGCAGAGTTTTATATTTAGATACAGATTACAGAATACACACACACACACGCACACACACGCACAGGCACACACGAGTTACCCATCAGTGTGCACCAACTTTTGTCTGCGTTAAATTTCTTCTACCATTTTCAAAAACACAGGAAAAAGTGGCACAAATTTTGAATTGTTTTTTTTTTTGTTTGTTTGTTTTGCTTTACTGTGGGAATAAGCCGTTAAAGGGAGTCTCTTAAGTACAAATACTGCAGATATAAAAAGTCTACATAGCCTTGTTCAAATGCCAGGTTGTTGAGATGTATGGTTAAAAAAAAAAACTGGCAAAGATAAATAATTTCAACACGTTTTTTCCCTCCATTATTGTGATCGAGATAACTCTACTGAAAAAATAAATAAATGTTTCCGTGAGGAGAAGTAAAAAGAAACAACTGTGGTTACATAAGTGTGCACACCCCCTTAAAACTCCAGATGTGCCTGTGTTTAGAATAAACGAATCACATTCAAACTCATATTAAAATTGGAATCATCACAACCCTTCCACCAGTTAAAGTGCCTCTGATTAACCTTGAATAAAGTTGAGGTATTTTTCAGTGGGCTTTTCTTGACATTTTGAAGTCACATCTCACAGCACAAAACCTGGTCCTCATAGAGCAGGGGTTTCAAACTCTGGTCCTCGAGGGCCGCTTTCCTGCATGTTTTCCATCTCTCCCTGATGCAACACGTGATTCAAATGATGAGCTCATCAACAACCTCTGCAGGAGCCTGATAATGATCCTGAGCATTTGAATCAGGTTCTGTTGGAGCAGGCAGGGATGGAAAACATGCAGGTGGGCAGACCACAAGGGCTGGAGTTTGAGACCCCTGACATAGAGCTTCCACAGCATCAGGCAGACATCGTTGTTCAAACGTAATAATCAGGAGGAAGGTACAAAATCATTTCCAAGGAACACAGTGGAGACGGTCATCATCAAGTGGAGAAAATATGGCACACTCGTCACTTTACCAAGAACTGTCCGTTCCTCCAAAATTGATCAAAAGATGAGATGATTCATCTTGGTCTCATTTTTTAAAGAAAATAAAAAAGGCATTTGAACAGGAGTAAACTTTTGTACCCGCTGCACTCTGTCCAACCGTAATCCCAATCAGTGTTGCTAATATAACCAAAAGATGATGAAGAAGCATCCCAGTTCAATTGAAGAGTGACTCTCATGCTGTGCAATTCTTGTGTTCTTGCAGTCGGTCATGCTACTTCTACACAGCCAACGGAGATACGTCTTTGAATACGATCAGACGGATCGACTGATAGCGGTCACGATGCCCAGCATGGCCAAACACAACCTGCGCTCGCTGCTGTCCATTGGTTACTACAGGAATATGTACACTCCTCCTGACAGCCTGGCGTCCTTCCTGCAGGACTACACCCTGGATGGGAGGCTGCTCCGGACTCAGTACTTGGGGACGGGACGCAGTGTCATCTATAGGTGCTTAAGCAAACTTAGATATGAGAAAACATGACACCGGTGACACGGGGGGTGTTAGGTGCCATTTGCCATACACAAAATGGGTCAGAGAGCTGTGATGCGCCAGAGTTTTAATACGCAAAACAGTCGGCACGCTCTCACATCACCTGCAATTTGCATCGACATCTAAGTCAGATGTCCCCGCAAATGATAGTGATTGAATTGATTAAAGGACCACTTTATCATCATCATCGGCATCGGCGGCAGCAGCGACACCAGAGGCAGCAGCGGCGACCGCCGCTACTGATCTAATTTGAATGATAACGAGAGGACTGATTGTAGTAATGTTCTGACATTTCCCTTTTTCCGAATACTCATTCACTTGACGGAGAAACTTGCACAAAATGATCACGTTTTCATAATTTGAAAAACCATACTATAACTTCTACAGCCCTGATTTGCTCGTATTGTGATTTAAAAAACATAAATAAATACATTGGTTGGACTTGTGTAATAATCTGTGTTTTTCAGTTTTTACTGTTATGACAAAATACAATACGTGTACTGTATAACAAAAACGAAGAAAAAAAACAAGTGCTGCGTGGGGAAGCAAAAGAATGCAAAGTTCAGCAGCTTACTCAAGGTGTCTTAAATGAGAACGGATGAAACACGGAGTATCCGGTCACTTTTCAAAGTAAAATATTTTTTAGCCTCAAATAATAAATAAACTGGAACTTGTTTTATTCTTTCAACTGTGCGGCCCGCCGTGGCCAGGTCCATGTTGGCCCACGAGCTGGTGGTTGTGGAACCCCTGATATATCAACATTTTGCTACATTACAAATAACTCATGTTTTATTTTCTGCTTTTTCAAGGTATACACCGGCAGCACATCTCTCTGAGGTGACATATGACTCCACCTTGGTGACCTTCACTTACGATGAGGCCTCTGGCAGCGTCAAAATCATCCATCTCACCCACAACGGCTTCATAAGCTCTATACGATACAGGCAGACAGGTACATGTGCACTTTAAAGCAACACTCAGCCCCTCTTTAATATATCTGTTATGTGCAATCATTTTTAAAGTATGACTCAGTCCATCTGCAATATGACGTGTCTTTGGGCTCAAACCTTCTGGAGCGGAAAAGCAACAATTGCAAAAGTGTGAATAAGGCATGCGTGCAAATGCTATTAACCCAGAAAGACCACCGGCAGACCACACACTGTTCAACTGGAAACTTGAAACAAACAAAAAAGAAACAACTCCCTAATACACATCTTACTGAAAATAAAGTAGGTGGGGGTTTATGTAGTTGAACTTTGAATGTTGTGCCTTTTTTTCCACACACTTATGTTATGTTGTTCATCTTCATTTAATTTGAAATGATATGAAGTTGATTCTTTGGTGGAATTTCTTTGCTGTTGTGCACCAGCAGCCTGTTTAGGACAGTTTTGTCACTTCTCCTTTGCTATACAAGTTCTACCTTTTTCCATAATGCTGGGCCATTTGCACTGTGATATTTTATTCAGAGGAAATTATCGGCAAAGATTCACCCCAACATCTAGCCGGCTGTCATCTACCCGGCCATTAATGCAGCCCATCGAAGCTATGTCTGTTGAAATACTGCAGTTGCTTGTTAACATTCAAACTCAGTTTGTACCTAACAGGAGTGCTGTCATACACGCTTGTAATTACAATTTCAGCATCCCCGTCAGCGACAAACATGATACTGACATCCTCATGCTGTTTGTTAGAGACTTGCTGGTTTCTCACAGCATGTGTGAGGATATCCTTTATGCGAAATGTTTTATTAGACAACAATATTTATTATTATTATTATATTATTATTATAGCACGGTGGTCGACGGATTAGCTCGTCCACCTTACAGTGCAGAGGTCTGGGGCTTGATTCGAGGGTTTGGCCAGACTAACCCTCTGCTGAAACATGATCCTGAGTGATTTTACAACCACTGCCACCTTCTCGCCTTTTTTTGTTTTTGTTTGTTTTTTTTACACCGTAGTCAACCCTGATCCTTCAGTAAGAATTTGCGTCAGACCTGCCTGTACACTCTTGTGAGAAAAAAAAACCTAAGACATATAAATACATCTTGGATGAGTAAGGCCTCGGTTTTAAAAGAAACACACACACACACACACACACACACACACATACACATACACGTATATACTGTATATATCTATATACCTGTATATATACTGTATATATGTATGTATATGTATGTCTTGTGGATTCAAAGCATTAACGTTTTCACCCACTCAAGATTTCTACAAAAGTGTCGTGGCATAACTCTTTTAATTGTGTCTGTTACAAGAACAAGAAAATAAACATGTATGAGAAAATCTGAAAATGTAAGTTAATTAAGTTTCACAGACAGTTTCTCATGGTACCACCTTTCGCACTTGATCTAGTGCGAAAGGTGTTACCATGAAACCACTGAACAGTGTTCCTTTTCTCACGATGAGTTTCTTTATACTTTCTCACTTCTCCACAGGCCAAGGCCGCTAGCATTAGCATGGCTAGCATCAAGTTTATGCTCTTGTTTACACATGTTCACCTATAACAAGTGGTTAGTACTGTTTTAAGACTATTAACAACAGATTTGTATGACTTACTAACCTGTGGGAAGAATAGAAAAGACACATATTCAGCCACTGTTGTCATCTCAGAAGGAAAATGCATTCCGTCTGTGGGCGCAAACGCCACTCTATGCCACCAGTGCCACTGCACTTCTTAGTGGATGGCTGTGGAATAGATATGGAAACTGCTGAGAAACGATAGAATTTAAACAAGGGAAAATAAACATAAATGAATAACAGTAAATACATCGAGGTCAGTGTTTTTATATGCTTTAGTCTCCTTATTCAGCTTATTCTTAAAACATTTCTACAGACATCCGATTTCAACTCTCTACAGATGTCATCGTATTTTGTTCA
The DNA here is from genome assembly GCF_054856545.1 of Hippocampus guttulatus. NCBI lineage: Eukaryota > Metazoa > Chordata > Actinopteri > Syngnathiformes > Syngnathidae > Hippocampus > Hippocampus guttulatus. The sequence continues at coordinate 16,622,321 of NC_141262.1, forward strand.
AAAATATGACAAGAGTATTGGGACAACCTCTCCGAATCAGAAAATCAATTCATTGAACGAACACTAATCATTTTCATTTTAAAAATCTCTTAATAGCAGCCCCTGCACACCAATTGTGGCGAGTGGGGGTGTCACACACAGACACACGGTCAAGGATGCAAGGTGGTTTCCAGTTGCCCACGACTGCATCATCCACAAGGGAAGATCTTGCAGCTCACCTGTATAAACGTGCTTTGCACGTGCCATGCATGGACCCCATTATGTCTATTTTTGATTCCGCAATATCAAATCTGTGTTCTTCTGCCACCCTGATTTTAAGGGATTGGTTGGTTGCAAATGCTCCCTTACACCCAATCTTACCTGTGCAAAGTCTATGAAAAGACCAAAGAAAATAAAATTCCACCCATGTGCAGAGTTAGATTGTGCTTTGCGCTAGACTTGCACTGGGCATGAAAATAAAGCCTTTTATTTGATATAGATAAATAAAAGTTTAACGTCGGGGTACGACGTTAAACTGCATCCAACTGGTCCTCCAGGTTGGGGGTTGGGCGTGAGGTTAACAACCTCACCCTGTAAAACAAAACCTGTTACAGAAACGACGAGAGGAAGCCATTCCGGTAAACCACGGCGAAGAAGACACGGCACATCCTTGGATGTATCTATGACGGGGCCGGGTGAAATCCAGCAGGAAGCCCGACCCCTGATGACCCCGATCTTTGGAACCAAAACCAACACCAGAGTAGGCACCTGGAATGTGCGCACAATGTTCCAGTCTGGTCGCATGGACCAGGTGCTGAAGAATATGAGGGACTATCGCCTGGACATCTTAGGCGTTAGTGAAATGAGGTGGACGGGGCAAGGGCGTCTCGTGGTTGATGGAGCAACTTTTCTGTACTCTGGGAAGCAAGACCACCATTCTCATGGAGTCGGCATCATCCTCTCCAATAGTGCAGCAAAAGCATTGATTGGATGGAAGCCGGTGAATGAACGGATTATTACAGCAAGGCTCTACACCAGATATGCCAAAGTAACCATCGTACAAGTCTATGCCCCAACCGAAGCTGCCTCAGCGGACGATAAAGACACCTTCTACAACCAGCTCCAGACTGTGCTTGAGGAGATCCCCAGACATGACATCAAAATGCTGATTGGAGACTTCAACGCAAAACTGGATGATGACAGAAGGGGCCTGAATGCCACAGTTGGACCACATGGGTCTGCAGGCTCCACGAACGACAACGGGGAGAGACTGTTGATGCTAACCAGTACCAATGGCCTCAGCATTGGCAACACCTTTTTTGAGCACAAGCGGATCCACAAAGTAACCTGGGTTTCACCTGGTGGCGGGACCCAGAACGAACTGGACTACATCTGCATCAACACAAGGTGGCGCTCGTCATTGCTCGACGTTCGCTCCCACAGAAGTGCAGATGTGGGTTCAGACCACTTCCTTGTGGTGAGTAAAATCAAGCTGAAGCTGAAGAAGGTGAAAAAGGTGCAGCCCAAGAGACCTTACGCAGTGGACAAGCTAAAGGATAACAACATCTCAGAAAGCTTCTGTGAGGAGTTGAGTAGGAAGCTCAAGGTATCACAACACCTTGCAAACATTGAGGAGCAGTGGAGTATGTTCTCTTGTGCCATTGCTGAAACTGCAGAAGCAGTTATCGGCAGAAAGAGGGGTACCAACAAAGAGAGATGGATAACAGACAACACCTGGAAGTTGATTGATGAAAGGAAAGTGGCCAAGATAAAAAGAGAACAAAAGAGGAGGCTCCGGAGCTGGAGGATGGAAGACGAGGAGTACAGGCGCTTGGACAGGGCAGTGAAGAAGAGTTGCAGGAAGGATAAAAGACAGTGGCTAGAAGAGAAAGCAAGAGAGGCACAGGAAGCAGCCGAGAACAACAACACGACGACCCTATACAAGATCGTGCGGGAGCTAACCAACTCCAGGAGCAGCTCTAGCGTGCCAATCAGGAGCAAGGATGGCAGGACACTTCTAAGCGACGAGGAGCAAGAAGCAAGATGGCTGGAACACTTCAGGGAGGTTCTCAACCAACCAATGCCTCCCGTGCTCTTCAATTTCGATCAAGAGACACCAGCTCCAGCTCTAAATATTACATCGAAAGAGATATCCGAGACTGAGGTTGCCAGAGCAATCAAGGGCCTTAAGAACAACAAGGCACCGGGACTCGATGAGGTAGCTGCCGAGATGTTGAAACACGGCCAAGACGCTGTTGTGGAGAGCCTTACCCACCTGTTCAACCTGATTTGGCATACTGAAGAGGTTCCTGCCGACTGGAGACGTGGGGTCATTGTCACGCTTCCTAAGAAGGGAAACCTCGCAGACTGCAATAACTGGCGGGGCATTACACTGCTGTCAATCCCCAGCAAGGTATTCTGCAGTGTCCTGCTACATCGCCTTAAAGATGAAGTGGATAACATCTTGAGGGAAGAGCAAGCCGGTTTCAGGAAGGGAAGGTCTTGCGCTGAACAGATCTTTACCCTTCGAAACATCATAGAGCAGTGCCAAGAACTTCAGACACCACTCATGATCAACTATATCGATTTCAAGAAAGCCTTCGACAGCATCCACCGGGAGTCACTGTGGCAGATCGTCCAGCTGTATGGTGTACCCCTCAAGTACATCAACATCTTCAGGTCATTGTACCACAACTCAACCTGTTGTGTCAAAACCAACAGTGGCACAACTGATGATTTTGACATTGTCACTGGTGTAAGACAGGGTTGCATTCTGTCACCCCTACTCTTCATCATCATAATTGACTTTGTGATGAGGAAGTCCATCACAGGGGAAAAAGTTGGTATCAAGTGGGGAGGGAGCAGACTAGCTGACCTGGAATTTGCAGATGATTTGGCTCTGTTAAGTCACACCCAGCCCGCACTCCAGGAGTTGACCAACAATCTGCATGAGCACGGAGTTAAGGTCGGTTTACGAATTAGCCAGGAAAAGACCAAGGCCATGGCCGTCGGACAGCACCAACACCTTCAACCACTCACTCTACACCAACATGACATAGAGTACATTGACAGCTTCACATATCTTGGGAGTAACATCTCAAATACAGGTGGTGTGGAGAAAGACGTCAACAGTAGACTTGGTAAAGCTGCGGGAGTGTTCCAACGCCTCCGCAACATCTGGTCATCGAAAGCCATCACTACGACCACCAAGCTACGCCTCTATATGTCAGTGGTTATCCCAACAGCGATTTACGCCTGTGAGACATGGATGAAGACAGCCAACATTACCAACAAGTTAGATGTCTTTCATCGGCGTTGCCTGAGATCCATCCTGAGGATCTCATGGAGAGACCACATCACCAACGAGGAGGTGATGAAGAGGGCAGGAGTGGCTGAACTGTCAGACATTGTCTCTGAAAGGAGAAGGAAAATGATCGGCCACGTACTCCGGCTGCCAAGAGAGAGACCGGCAAGTGTGGCCATGGACTGGATGCCAGAGGGTGGAAAGAGGAAGAGAGGTAGGCCAAAGAAGATGTGGAGACAGACTGCCAAAGAAGACCTCAGTGAGATGGGTGTCAGCTGGCATGGAGCAAGAAAGGTCGCCAGTGACCGGAACAAATGGAGGAGGCTCGTCGCCCAATGTTCCAAATAGGAGCGGGCGGAACTAACTAACTAACTAACTATTTGATATTCACTTGCTGCCGTCCCTGACCAGTAAACCTGTGATTAACAGTCACTAGGTAAACCGGGTGGCACCAATGTGCAGGGCAGTGTGTGCCTCCGTGTGTGCAGGTGTTTGTGGGTTTTATCACTCTGCCTTCACTGTGAAAAAGCTTCCACTGTTCCTTTAACTGATCTAATTTCAGCAGAACAAACAGATGTTCAGAGAGCGACGAGATAGCGGTAACTGTCAATTTAAGAGTAGACGGCAGAATTCAGACTGAAAAATGAGGATAATGTTAGAGGAGAAAATGAGCAAAAAAGGAGTGGAAAGATGACAGTTTTAGAAGCAAGAGTAGCATACTCCGAGTTCCCTTGGGTTTTTTGAAAAGCTGGCTGCTGCACACTCTGCTTGAATGTGCCATTTCCCTATTCGTGGAGGTGCAGATTCAACATTCTACAGAAAATAAAAATGGAGGATGTAATGATGATCCATCGCTCTATACTCCGCCAAGCCAGGCGCCTTGCCATTTTAAGTCCGATCAGAGTCATCTCAGATGGAGCTATAATGCCATTTCATTAACAGCCCCCCCCCCCACCCACCCCCAATGGAGGACGAGTGGTGGTCACTTGCAAGAGATTAAACGAACAATGTCGAAGTGGATGTTCTGACATTAAGGAGCACATTGGCCTATCATGGCTATTGTCTTTAGACTTCATTATCTGTCCGTATTAAAGGTCAACACTGGAAATGCCAAGAGAAGTGTGCGGGTAGTTACAAATGGATGGATTGCACTGAGCGTGTCGCCGTTTATGATGTTGAACACTCTCCGTCAATTGAATTGATTGGGTAGGCTCAGTTGGTTAGGTGATGATTAACTAGGGGAATGGTTCTTAACCTTCTTAGAGGTACCGAAAAAAAAATATATATACAGTATATATATATTTTTTTAACAAATTCAAGATCTAACCCCCCCCCCCACACACACACACACACACATTTATTAGAAACAGAAAAAAGTACCGGTAAATACAATTTCAAGAGATAAGTATACTTTTTTTTTGTACGACGTACTGTCACGACAGTCACACGTTGACGACTAAGCGAACTAAATTTCCGACCGCACTGATTGGACAAGCAATGTAATGTGATCATCTTCAGCCAGCGATGGCCAAGCAGGCGTATCATAACTAATTGACATGTTGAGTCGGGTGTGTCTTAACCACCATGGTAGAGGCTCCGTCAAACCCCTGAGACCGATTCACCTAACCCCTGGGATTCGATCGAACCCAGGTTAAGAACCACTGAACTAGGGTGTGTGTGTGTAGGTGTGTGCACGTGTGTGTGTGTGTTTGTGTGTGTGTGTGTGTGTGTGTGTGTGTGTGTGTGTGTGTGTGTGTGTGTGTGTGTGTGTGTGTGTGTGTGTGTGTGTGTGTGTGTGTGTGTGTGTGTGTGTGCGTGTTTGATTAATGCCTGTGATTTTCTGTGGTTAGGTCCACTGACTAGCCGGCAGATCTTCCGCTTCAGTGAAGAGGGATTGGTCAACGCCAGGTTTGACTACAGTTATAATAACTTTCGAGTGACCAGCATGCAGGCCGTCATCAACGAGACGCCCCTTCCGATCGATCTGTACCGCTATGTTGACGTATCGGGGCGGGTGGAGCAGTTTGGCAAGTTCAGCGTCATCTTTTATGACCTCAACCAGGTACATTACGTGAAATGAAACCATATACAGACAATACTTATGTTTATATTTTGGCCCTTGGCGTTTTGCTCTCTGAAAATACTACTTTTTTAATAATTATTTCTGGACATAGTGAGAACCTCTCAAGGGTTTATGGGTAAAACGGTCGTATTTGCTCACCAGTGCACACTGGCCTCTACAGCCTGTAAATGTATTTTTTTCCATATATCCATCCATCCATTCTCTGTACTGCTTATTTTATCAGCAATTGCGTGTATGCCTGATTAACCCTCTGCTGTTGCTTAGGTGATCACTACACATCTGATGAAGCACACCAAGGTGTTTAACTCATACGGCCAAGTGGTGGAGGTCCAGTACGAGATCCTCAAATCTATCGCCTACTGGATGACCATCCAGTATGACTCTGCAGGACGTACAACCACCTGCGACATTAGGGTGGGCGTGGACAGCAATGTGACCCGATACACCTACGAGTATGACGCAGACAGCCAACTTCAAAGTGCTGCCGTCAATGAGCGGCCTCAATGGCGCTACAGCTATGACCTCAACGGGAACATCAACCTGCTGAGCCACGGCACCAGTGCAAGGTAAGGCCATATCGCCTTTATATTTGTTGATGTTATTCCATCAGAATAGTTATCACTTCGCAATATGTAAACTGAAATCTTCTTTCTATGAGTACTGTATATCTGCTTCCACCAATATCCAATATATATGCGATGTCACAACATACGTGACTGACAATATGTCAAACATAATGAGCAAAAAAAAGTACGAAAATGGTGAACAGTGGAACATACTATGTATTTAAAAGTTTAAGTTCAAATTAAGTTCACCTGTAAAGGTTATAGTGCATTTTTAGGTTTATCCAGTGCATCCTCTGGTTGATGTGTTACTATGATGTCTTGAAATGAACCTTATCGTACTGTATAATTCAGGTAGGCCTTTGTGCATGTTCTCATGTTCTCTTGTTCATATTGTTTCCTCTGGATATTCCCGTTTCCTCCCACATTGCTGAAACTTGAACATTAGACTCTAAAATAGGTGTGTATATGTGTGAGAACGGTTGCTGTGCTCTGCAACAGAACGTGACCAGACCAGTGTGTGTAACCCCTCAATATAAGCCAATGGCCCGTCAAAGTGATTTTTTTTTAAAGCAGTTTATTCAAAATTGACTAAGTGCTCTTACTTAACGTGAATGGCACAGACCTAAACCGGTCAACTCTTGTAGCCAGCCATTACATCATGAGCTTTTCAGCAGTCTTGTGAAATTTGACAGGTTCCCAACGGGTCAATTTTACACCTAACTATTACAACGTAGATAAACTGGCAATGTTTTTATGGTTCAGATTTACAGCCTGAAAGATGTGTGCATCTAACCTTTCCCCAGGCGCCAACATGATAATAGTTGTTTTGCAGGAAATTAAGATTGTCATGTTCCTTCCAACATTATTGCCGCCCTAAGGATGATTTATTATGCTCTTAAAAAAAAACAAATCTTCATGGCTCCACGTTGTATCTCCAACCACGAGGCGTTTAAAGTCACATTAGAATTTTCACATATTGCAGACTTGTTATTTTGCATTTCATGCATCCAAAGCCTATTTTCTGGTGTGCTTGACTCCAGGTTGATTCCGCTGCGTTATGACCAGCGAGACCGCATCACACACCTCGGTGAGATACAATACAGTGTGGATGAAGACGGATTCCTCCGTCAGCGAGCCAATGACCTCTTTGACTACAACTCCAATGGGCTCCTGATGCGGGTCTTCAACCGAGCAACCGAGCACTCCGTGTGGTACCGATACGACGGGTTGGGCCGGCGTGTGGCCACTAAGACAAGCCAGGGCGAGCAGCTGCAGTTCTTTTATGCTGATCTTTCACAACCGACCAGGGTTAGCCACTTGTACAACCACAGCAGCAATTTGATCACGTCGCTGTACTACGACCTGCAGGGTCACCTCATCGCCATGGAGTTGAGCAGTGGGGAGGAATACTACGTCGCCTGTGACAGTGTGGGGACCCCAAGGGCCGTTTTCTCAAGCAAGGGCCGACTGGTCAAAGAGATTCTCTACACCCCCTACGGAGAAGTCTATCAGGACACCAACCCTGACTTCCAACTCATCATCGGATTCCACGGAGGCCTGTATGATCCTCTCACACGGCTAGTCCACCTGGGTAGGCGGGATTATGACACTCTAGCTGGTCGCTGGACTTCACCCAACCATGAGCTATGGGTTGAGCTGAGCAAGGAGCCAAGACCGTTTAACTTATACGCCTTCAAAAACAACTGCCCCGTGGGGAAAGTGGAGGAGGTGACGCAGTTTACAACAGGTGAGCCTCTCACATGCGCGCACACGTTCGTGTCATTATGAAATACGGATTCACTGACGCACAGTTGAGCGCTATCCGTACCAAGCGCGATGATTCGATTGAGTTGAATAGGGTTTTGTCCGACTTTTATGAAGGTACCGGTTGCAGTTTGCTTGTGAAGGGTGGAACCAAGCCTCCTACTGTCTGTTGACAGTTTGACGTCGAATTGTATTTTTTTTTATATGACTAAAGAATGTAATATCCCATGGCCTTTGTTTCATTTCCATTAAACCAGCTAATAAGAGGCATTATGTCTTGTGCTTGGTCAGCCAGGGTTCAACAGGCGCTGCTACTACATCATTGCAGCTCAATGTTCATCCTTTGTGGATACATGGCTAGACATGACAAAAATGTTACTCTGTAAATTGGACATCGGATTCTTTTACTCCACTTACATGCAGATGTCCATATCAGTTTTTCCCAACTTTTACTGAGTAGAAGAGTCATTTTATTTCTTAATAAAATGACTCTTAGTTAGTCATTAGTTAATAATCTTAGTTATGATTCTTCACCAAACAAAAATGTCACAAATCGTTTCGAATACTGAAATAAGAATGATCTTGTCTCATTTACTCATAAAGTGATTTACTCAGTCTGAAATCTGGACCCTGATTAATTCAACACTAAGCTGATATACACACATGAAGTCACGGTTTATTCTTCTGAATGAATGGGACTAGTTGGGTTTATTGTTTCTTATGCCATCTAACGCACAGCATTTGTTGTGCTTTTCACTATCTGTGCCTGGCATAGATGAGCAAAGATATATGAGTTGTAATTCATGAATAATCATTTGGGGATCAATTAAGTGAAATTGAATACTTTCCCATGGCACCGATGTGAATCTTTCTCGGTTGACATGGCACCCTGGCTGGGAATTACGAGTCTATATTCCTGCCAATATATTTCGTCTCCTTATAGTGGCTAGGAAGTCAACATAGGAGATCTACTGTGTTGTCTTGATTCAACTGATGCATAGTTTAAAGCTCACTGCCCCAAACTGAGGCAGCATGGCTCACATGAAAAAAGTCGTCTCCCAGCCAGAAGGTTGTGGGTTCCAATCCTCAGCCTTTGCACCATGTCGAAATTGTCCTTGAGCAAAGATATTGAACCCTCGGTTCACCAATAGGTGAATGACGAGACAGTGGTAAAGCGGTTTGAGTACCTTGCAGGTAGAAAAGTGTGATACAAGTGAAAGTCCATTGAGCATTTGAAGAGTTGATGGAGTACAAGAGTTTGATTGATGGTTTACAAGATAATCCCCAGTGCACGTTGTTGAGCTTGCAGGTTTTTGAACATATGTGTTTACATTGCCATCCCGCCTACTTACTTTGCAGAGGAGAATGGACTCATCCTAACCGTACTGCAGTGAACAGTACTGCACTGTACTTGGAGACATGAGAGAAGTGCCAGATGACAACTATAGCAGACTTAGGGGAGATATTGCACTCATTCGCCCACGCTCCGTTTCTCTCTCTCTCTCTCTCTCTCTCTCTTTCTCACTCACACACACACGCACGCACACACATTGAAAACATCTGCCGTTGAGAATGAGATGACACAGGTGAGGCTATGTGTCAGACAGAGAAAAGGTAATAGACTGAAGAAAACAGGACAGCCTCTGATCGTCTTGTTTTTCTGGCTTTTTTTTTGTTTTTTGTTTTCTGTTTTTTTTTCAACACAAGATTTCATGCTTTGTCCTCTTTTGTCTGTCAAGAACACACTGTTTCCCCAAGGGGTGAAACAAAAGCTTGAACAAGAGAGGGAAATGGAATGGCGGATTATCAGAGTGAATGAAGCATGTAGGTCAGGTCATCTGTCTTTCACAACAATGAAACATTTATTTGGACCATTGTGATCTGCAATATTATTGGTTATTAAAGAGTGAATGCGTTTGTCACAGAGATGCAACTGATTCTCTGCAGCGTATTTTGCTCAGTTATGAAACGAGTTGACTCTGCAGTCTAATGACTGTTGCTTTGTGTGTGTCTGTCTGTCTGTCTGTCTGTGTATATATCCATCCATCAATTTTCTGATCCGCTTATCCTCACAAGGGTCTCGGGGCGTGCTGGAGCCTATCCCAGCCGTCTTCAGGCAGGAGGCAGGGGACACCCTGAACTGGGTGCCAACCACTCGCATTGCACGCATACACGAACAACCATCCACGCTCACACTCACACCTAGGGACAATTTCGAGTGTTCGATCAGCCTGCCATGCATGTTTTTGGAATGTGGGAGGAAACCGGAGTACTCAGAGAAAACCCACACAGCCCCGGTGAAAACATGCAAACTCCACACAGGAAGGCCGGAGCCGGAATCGAAACCTCCATCTCTGTGAGGTCGACGCGCTAACCAGTCGCCCACCACGCCGCCCTGTGTCTGTGTGTGTGTTTAGGGCAGTTTCCTGGCTAACAAGCCACAAAAAGGGGCAATGATGGTGTCGTAGACTTAATAAAATACGCCTCACAAATAAAGATAAGTGACTTGGAATCACTCCAAGAAACAAGACTGGCATGTACTCAGGCCAAGAACCTCTCTAACACTTTTAGACCCCTTTGAGACTTGGAGCAAATGCAAGTAGCTCGGTGGTAACTGCTAATGATCGGCTCAGTTCAATCAATGGTTTCGAAGCAGAAATAGGTTTCGATGCTTGAAAGTCTAAATGGCTCATCCGCTGTAGCTTTCTCCTCTGACAGCAAGTTGTGTGTCGTGGTTAAAGCGCAGTGCAGTTCTCGAGGGTAATTCAGATGTGGACGTTTGTGATGGATGGCCAAATAAGAGGTGTGAGTCGATCAACCATAAAACAAAAAGTTGCATTGAAGAGGCTTTGCGTTATTAATGCATTCATTTTTACAGCCCTTTTATATGTGTGCATTTATGTGGGTGTGTCTGTGTACAAAAAAATAAAATAAAATGTATATATACAGTATATTAAAAATATATTTCTGTATTTATGTGCAGACATTGGCAGCTGGTTGCAGCTATTTGGCTTCCAGCTTCACAACGTTGTTCCTGGTTTCCCAAAGCCTGAGATCAGCCGCATGGAACAAACATATGAACTGATGAAGACTCAAACCAAGACCCAAGACTGGGACTCGAGCAAGGTGGATACCCCATTGCTGTTCTATTTGCAAAGTCTAAACAAACACAGACATGTGTGAAGTGGTATTCATTGCTATGTTCGGATTGAAAAGCTCAATGTTTTCTGTTTTCTGTTTTCACTTGTAATGACTCAGAGCCCCACACAAATGGTCTTAAATTGACTGAAAGTATTTAAAACCTCAACCCACTCGAGATAATAAATAAAATATCAACCTTTTTAGGAAAATAGTTGGTGTGACATCACATTTTCTTTCTTGATCCAAATCTCATGAAGTACAGTCATACCTCGGTTTTCGACCATTATCCATTCCAGAAGGCTGTTTGAAAACCGATTTGTTCGAAAACCGAAACCACGCAAAAAATCTTTATTGAACACGTCTGTTCACCATGGAACGCTAAACGAGGAAGCGTCACTTCCTCGTGTAAGGAAGGCGAGAGGAATCAAGTGCGCTCAGTTTGTTCGAGAACCGAAATTCGGCCGTCATCCGAGGCATAAAAACCTCAAAATTTTTGGTCGAAAACCGATTTGGTCGAGAACAGAGACGTTCGAAAACCGAGTTTTGACTGTATGTTCATTATCAGACACTTTTAGGTTACCGGTATTCGTTCTTAAATGTTTTGATATATAAAACCCACAATGCAAAAAATAAATAAATAAATAAAACACACACACACACAGAGGAATAATGGCGACAAAAGATATATTTAAAAAGAAAAGGGTTTTCATTTAAAAAACAAATAAATAAACAATCTGCAAATATGTGAATTTGTCAATGCCAAAACGTGAGTAGGCTGGAGTTGAATAATTGCGCTTCTTCTGTTTAGGTGGTTTTGGGGATCCAATGTGAGCTCCGCAGGCAGCTGAGACGTTTCATCTCTTTGGAGCGTTTGCCTCTCGTCTCAGCACCCGTCGGCTCAACCTGCCACCGACCAACACGACCTCCTCCCTTTGGTTCCCGGCCCTTTCTTCTCGGGCCCAGCATCCGCTTTGCCATCTCCCACAGCCGCGTAAGCGCCGAAGTTATCGGTGTGGCCAGCGAGGACAGTCGGCGAGTGGCTGCCATTTTGAACGGCGCCGTTTACCTCGACGGGCTGAGTTTCACAGTGCACGGCTGCGACAGCCACCACTTCCTGCAGTCCCGGCCTATTGAGGAAGACCTCGCTTTGGGTTTAGGGGTCGGTGGGCGCGTCCTAGAGAGCGGAGTCAACGTGAGCGTATCGCAAATGAGTGCCATGCTCAACGGCAGGACTCGTCGGTTCGCTGACATCACTCTCCAGCAAGGGGCGCTGTGCTTGTGCATCCGTTACGGCGGCAATGAGGAGGAAGAAAGAGCGAGGGTGAGGGAGGAGGCTCGGCGGAGAGCAGTGGAGGGGGCGTGGGACCACGAGAGGAAGAGAGTGGAGTTAGGCGACGCGGGGAGCCGAACGTGGAGCGATGTGGAGAACCAGCAGCTGCTGTCTGCCGGACGTGTGCAGGGTTACGACGGCTACTACTCTCTGCCTGTAGAGCAGCAGACAGAGCTGTCCGACTGCCCCTACAACATCCACTTCATGACTCTAAGCGAGGTGGGAGGCAGGTAACACTGAAGCGGCTCTGCCATCCCAGCCCACCAAAGACTGCCTGTTTCTACTCGACTCCAATTTGTTCTACCCTTTCTATACTGTATGAAAAAAAGGTGACATCATCAAAAAAGAACACAACGAGAGATTAGGGGAAAACGATTTCCAAAATTGCCTTTAACTGTGACAGAATGATGGTATTTTATTATTATTGTCTGGTTTCTAACAGTGGCACAAGCAAGTGTGGTCTGGTTGTGGCTTTGCTTTTTGTATCCCTGCTAGCCAGGGAGTTAACTGACGCTTCTGCTATCCTAAACACTCTTCTTCACTTTCGATTTTGTTCTAATTTACCCAAGCTGAAGACTTCTACGGTTGCCAGTAAATTATCTCCTTCATGACTCAAATCAAGAGCACTCTAGTTGCCAATTACTCCGGATATACTCCCGTTTACGTCATGTGCAAGAGAGGCCTTGTCGACTCTGACACTTCCCGAAAAGAGGAGGAGGGAACCTCTTCTGGGTCGCTGCCTCTGTTGTCCCCCAACAGTAGTTTGTATGCGTGTGTATACTCCAACCAAGAATGTACATAGCCAGTGCTTTCACACTGAGGAAAAAAAATAAGTGCTCAACTGGAAGTTCTGTTGTTCATAAGTAAATGTCAGTATTGTTAATCAATAGAAAGAGCAGTTACATTTTTGCAAAGAATTATACATGGCTATAGTAAATATTCTCGCTGAAAAAAAAATCTGACTTTATGGGGTTCCAATGCTGATTAAAGTTATTATGTGTGAATAATCCCAGTGCTCCCTGGGATTGCGTTCTGGCTTGTTATTTGGCTCTGCAACTTCTATGTGGGTCCTCATTCGCCTCCCTTGCAAAACATTTGTCGTTCGCGCTTTGTTCTCGTCTTGGGGAGATTGTCGCTCTCAAATCTGTGCTGTCATTATCACCCATCGTTATGGCTCCAACTGAGCATTGCATGAGAAACACGCATCTGTCACAGGAAAAGAAGAAGAAGGAGGACGACAAGAAAAGAGGAAAGGGTCGGGTGGAAGAAATGTGACAGCTGAAGCACAGTGAGTGGGTGGCGAGTGCAGAAGGGGCAGCACCTTGGAGTTGGCTACAGCGTACTCTACAGCTTGTCTGGTCTCATTAGAAAATGCCAATCAAGATCCACGTGAACCACTTCCAAGCTTCTTCCCCCCCCCCCAAAAAAAAACTTTATGCTAAGATTTTTTAAACGAGCTTTCACTCTTCCACCTCCTCCTCCATCTGCCTCCCCCTAGCCACATGCCTCCCCTCCCTGCGTCACTCCACCATCTGCCCACCATTAATTGTTTGTGTTTCTCTCACGGGCTGCGGATGACAGAGCCCTACGCTGCATATGTTGCGACTGGAAGCAGGTGATATACGTTCACCACCAGCTCTTTGCGACGCGCCTTCCTTTCCTTTCCGAAACCATATGCTTCATTAGACACTGCCCAGCCTCATCTCGGTGCTGAAAAGAGGGAAAGTCCGGTTGCTAGGAGACCACCGTCCCGGCCAAATGGATGCTCACACTCTTTATTTCCGTCGCACGCTCACACTTCTTCTATTTTTTTCTTCTAGAGTAGCCAGTAATGCCAATCACAAAAATGACAGTAGAGCACACCCTCCCCATCCTACCCCAACAGTCAGCACTCTAGCCACGGAGATCAGCACTTCAATATGTCAAATTGAATTTTGTTCCCGTGTGGGTCTGCATATGTGTGGGTACGGGTGTGTCAAAGAGCGAACGAGAATTCATTTATACAGCATATCGCACGAATATGCTTTTTCCTTGTCACTCACATAAACATGCATTTCTTGCCAATGTATGTAAACAGTAATGTGAAAGTTTCAGTATGAATATTTTACATCACATTTCCTAGTAAGGCGGGAGACTTTTTGTGTGAACCCCCACCAAAAAAAAACAAAAAAAAAACACTGCAAGTATTCAGTGAGGCCCACAGTTACTCATCGTTGTTTTATTTGATGAATTGGTATCTTTGCTGAACATTTGAATTGATTCACTCTGCATGAATGCAAAAAGGTTCATAAGAATATATTTTGACATACACATTTAGTGAAAGCTGTAAAATAGGAATTATGCTGCATTAAACAGCATTAATTGAGTGCATTTTGATTTAAAGTGATTTAAGGGGAGGGCTTGAATAGAGACCTTCTGTGTCAACAAAACATGGCAAAAAGTCAAAAGACAATCAGAAGTTGTGTTTGAAATGAATATCGGTACTTCAAATATATTGTACTGTACCTTGTGGCTAGCCAAGAGTTCCCATCACATTTTTCCCCTCATTTTCCTGTCCCTGAACAACATACGACTGGAGGAGAGTACTCGAGCTGCTGTGTGGTGGTGACAGGCCATTACTGGGCGTCTGCGCCTCTGTGGGTGTTTGTACCCATCCCTGGGCAGTGACAGGGTAAAGCAGAGGGATGGCAATTCCTTGTCTGGGCTGCTGGAAAGCTGCTATCAAGTTCTTGATGTTACGGAAATGTCGTTTCGGCACACCAGGAATCGTCTGGGGGTTGGGGGGGGGGGGGGGGGGGGAAGAAAGAAAGTAAAGCAAGAGCAGAGAAGAATTCATAGACTTCATCTTGACATCATGAGGAAAAAATGAGGAGAAGATATGGTTAGTTTGAATGAAATGAGCCACCCGTACTGAACAAAATAATAAAGAATGAAAATCCTACATAGATATCTAAAGGATATATTTAAAAAAAATGTTTCATATATGACTCAATAAATTTGGCAGAACTCTCATGAAAGAGTATTAATAGAAGAGAGAATAACCGATGATAGCAGATGGGAAAATAAAGCACTGGGGCATTGGTGGCTAAATTAGGAAAATGCAGACAGTGAGTTCTCCACTCCCCTTAGGCTTTTTCACATGTTGTTTATCAACAACCAAAAAAACCCCAAAAACAATTGTTCATGTTGATTGCAAGCACATTTTTGAAATACGTGCCATTATCTGCGGAGCTTCCATTGCGACCAATTAAAATTGAAACAACACAAACATATGTGTCTTCAAAATAACCCAAAATGTTTGGAAGTGATCCCGTACACCTGGCAAAATGGAAGCGCACTCACTTGCATGAGCTACATTGAACATTTGGAAATAGTGTGGCTTTGTCAAGTAAGAAGCTTTCATCCGTTGTTATTACATTCGATTCTTTCCTTTCGGTCACACTGAAAAAAAAATTACTTGAATGCATTTTACAATCATTCAATCTAACACGGAGATTGTGTTTGTCAAATCTCCATGCATTTCTCTCTCTCTCTCTCTCTCTGGCTGCAAGTATTACTGTGAAAAATATTTCATTCAAGTAATATTGGTTATGAATATTGAGCTTGTAGCGCAATCCATGTTCGTCCTCGTCAGTGCTGCTTGATTGATAGTGTCAGTATACAGCACGCAGCACGTGTCACAACATGCAGAGACAAGACAATATTAAGATGTCACTATATGTTCGCAGCTTCAATCATCTGAAATTCTATCAGGTGCAATGCTGCATTCCACATCCAAAGAGCTCGATCACGGGGGCTATTGTGGGGTTGTAGCCCCGTCAGAAATCAGCATGCCCCTACAGCATCTTCCAAAATACAGTACATTGATAAATTATTTTCTCAGATCAACTGAATCAGTGGTGTTCAAAGCACAGTAGATGCCTGGGGCGAGTGCATGACTGATGCCCCCTAACAACATTTCTAAGACGGAGCATGAGGACGGACGAAGTTATTGGTGATATCTTGCTAATGTCCGGGATCGGTTGGTAGCCCCTTGCCATGCACCTTCCCCTCCTCCACACCTCCTCAGCCACAGGCTGCAATTTCTGACATTTACAACTATTTCACAAAGGTACAGGAATGCACTGATTTTACACAGCTTTCCCTCCTCGAAAATCGCAACTTGATACAAATCAAATGAGCCTTTCACATTTGAAGACAAAGATCTGTTTGACCTCGACTTTATTCAATTTTAAAGTCCAAAATTCCTATTGGAAATGATAGAAATTTAATTCATTTTGACCTCGGGTCAAATTGTCACCATCAGAAACGAGATTAAACCTTATTTTTCAGAAACATTTTAACAATGGAATACATGTGTAAAAATAAGTTACGACTAATAACACTAAATTATTTACCTGGATGTATGGCACCACTGAGGAAAAGTATTGAGATCCCTGTCAGAAGATGAAACCTAACGCAATGGAGACAAATACTAGTGGACACAGAACTGGGCACAATTTTGTGTGGATGCTGAATTCAAAGCCTCTGGGTTTTCCTAATTTGAGATTTTACGTTACACTACAATGGTTTGTGATCGCTACTGTAGTTTATCCCGAAATTGACGAATAGGGTCGAGAGCAAGTCTGCACTACCCTTCAGACTGGAACTAAAAAGGGCCTTCGCCAAGCTTTTCCCGCAAAGACAAACGCATACAATTGCTCAGTGTGTCTTGCTATGCTCAACAATAAACTGATGTCAATGGTTGACATCATGGTTGGTGGTTTAGAAATCTTACCTCTGCGGCCCATGATCCTCCGTCATGTTGTTGAAGTCTGTATGTGAAGACAATTTCGTTGCACCTGCGCGCACGCACACACACACACACACACACACACAGTGTGTACAAAAAGGGTGACATGTGTATATATATATATATATATATATATACTGTATATACAGGTATATCTATATCTATCTGTATATATATATATATATATATATATATATAGATAGATAGATAGATAGATAGATCACTGCATGACCACTCAGAAGAAGTCAAAGTTGCCCTTTTACTCACAGCACACAAAGGCAGTAGACATCGGGTACAGAGTCACTGTTTCGCACCAAGAAGCATCCATCGCGTCCATCCAGACCCAGTCGCCTCTCGCCCTCCTTCTTTCCAATGGGTCCGTGGTAGACTGATAGATTTTCCATCTTAGCTTTTCAAGAAGTGGAGTTACATACCACAACTGCTTTGTTGTGGTTTTGTAACTTAAACACAATACGGTCTCCCTTTTTCTCCTTCTTACATTCAGCTTTTTAAATCCAAAATTTTGGTTCAGTGACCTGTATGGCCCAAACTGAAAGGCAGTGAGGCTATGTCTTCTCTTACCCCGATCCGAAACTAACGGCAGCAAGCGCACTTTGAACCATGTGGCTCATTGCTCAGCAGCCCCCCCCCCTTTTTTTTTCTTAAGTGCAAATGTACAGAAGGCAGCGGGGAGTTAGAATTTATTCAATTGGTTTAACATGCCATATAGGTGGGCGTGTAGCTGTTAGAAAAATAAAATGCAACATTTTGCTGAGCTGAATTTACTTGATCATGCCATTTTCTTTGCAGTGGCTTTGTTTTTGTGTACAAACTCTACTCGTACCACCTGTACTGTTTCGCTAGCTAACCGCCAATTATAGTGATTGATTGTCTCTGACGGCCGACACTATTTTGCATATTGCAATCAATGGCTCATTCACTCAAATTATATCTAAAAACACAAATACACAAAAATCTCTTCACAATTGTAAATGTTACATTTTTTTTCTAGCAAGCCATTTTCAACCCTTCACACCAGCCAATAATTTGTACATATAACATCCACACGTGGACCAACCAATTGCGTAGATATGTGGAGAAAAAAAAAAAAAGAATTGAAATTTATTATTGTGACAATGTTTCAGTCTGAAGTCAACGATATACATTGCTGAGAACCCACCACATTGACATTCATTAAAATTCCTTTGCTCATTGTGAAGGCGGGGGAATGTGACTCTGAGACTGATGGAAGAATGTGGCGAACAAAAAAAAATCTGCATTGTCAGTGAGAGAACGTGGCGATGGTCCCTCAACCACCTTCCATGGTTGTAGTCCTGGAACACATAAACCTTGACTTGAACTAAATCCACCAAATGAAAGACAGAAAGATATATTCAAGTAAAAGTTCCTTGTATTTCTATTTCTGCAAAATAGCTGACAATATTGTGTCATTCGTTGCATATACAACAAAAAAGGGAACCATTTAGAACAAACAGCACAACACCAAGCAGTTTCAGAGATGTGAAAGATAGTCATCATCCACAGCACAATTAGCAGCAAGTCATGCTTACATTTGTACAGTTTTGACATTTTTGAGCTCAAAGACACTTGATTGCTGTTTTCACAAATTTGCAAGGAGGCACCCCAAGAGTCACCCACATTTCATTTTCTTATTTCTCGCTCACCAGTGCCTTCTATTGATCGCGTGTCAAGGACGCGTACACCTCAGCCACAGAACAGCGAGGAAGCAGCTAATAAAGCCGTGTGTGTCTCAACATCATGCAGCGCTGCTCCAAACTCCTCTCCCAATCTGTCCTGTCAGTTGCAGAGTTGCTGTTGTGTCAAGCGTTGCTGTAAACAGGAGCTGGTGATTAAAATATTGAGTGCCGTGTGCACATTTTGTTAAGCGTGTGCTACAGCATCTGCTATGTCATTACAGGCTAGCAGGCCACATATGCCTACATGGCATCCTTGGCACAAATGACCACAAGCTCGGACCGAAAACTGTTTTGGGCCTGAAAATTTTTCACTCGGGATTAGTTTCGAGGTTTCTACATCCACAGCTGTAGCCGCCCAGTAATCAGTCTGTATCAGGTCTCTCCTTCTCCTCAGCTTGCAAAGATCATGAACGTGGGGCTTCTGGGTTGACTGTGTGGGTAAGCAGCCTGCACGACGGTCCTGTCTGACAGCCGAATGCATCTGCAGCATGTTAGCGCCACTCAGTGGTCAATTCGAAAGATTAGCTGCATTGAGAAGCTTTTTTTTTACCCTTGTTTGGTTGGGTAGAACTGAATATGATAGGTAAAAGATACCAGCCTGCCTATTAGTTTCAAATATGTAATAATCTGTGGTAAAAGTACTCACGCTGTACTTAAATAAAAGTGCAGATACTTGGTAAAGCAGAAGTAGGTTTTTTTTAAATTAACATTCATAGGAAAAGAGGCAACTTGCCTTGGCTCAGGCTTTATGCGATCAAAGCAACATGTTACCTTTTGGTGACATTGACAGCTGACCATAAATTTAATAAAAATAAATAAAAATGCCAAAAGATGCTTTTAAATCCAGGTCTTTAATATCAATTTTTCCTAAATCTTGTTGTTTTTTTAGTTATTATGTGAAGCACATTGAGTTACCCTCTGTATGAAATACATAAATGAAGTTGCCCTGCCTTATGATGATACTGGAGAACGGTATAGTACCTTTCCTGTCGGCCAATGTTTTGTTTTGTTTTTCAAATTAAACTTGCAGCCATTACAGGATTATCGGAATATCTCACTTCAATTAAATCCCAATGCTGTCTTCGGGCAGTTGGCGAGATACACCCTGAAGTGGTTGCCAGCCAATCGCAGGGCACATGTAAACAAACAGCCATTCACTTTCACAATCACACATAGAGACAATTTAGAGCGCTGAATCAACCGACAGTGCATGTTTTTTGGGATGTGGGAGGAAACCGGAAAAAAAACACGCAGGCATGGGGAGAACATGCAAACTCCACACAGTAAGGTTGCGGCCGGAATCGAACCCGGGACCTATGCACCGTGAAGCGGATGTGCTTACCAGTTTCTACCGTGCCACAGAACAAAATATCTATATAAAATAGAAAATGCACATCTAAAAAGAAATGTACATTTTTCATTGCCGCTACTATCAAATTGTTTATCATGAACAAAATAACTAGCAGTAATTTTGTTGGGTGGCTTTCAGCAGGGAAAACACATACCTGTACAAACACTCTCTAAACTTCCAGCACACACAGGGGCAGGCCAGGGTCAGTGTGGTATGTGGAGGATCTATACCAGCCACAAGTAGCAGACAGAGACACTCCATTGATTAGCACAACACAAGTGTTTGGAGTGGAATGCATGATCAGAGCATTTGTATAAGACTATGATAGGCAGCGTTGATATGTAGGAGGGACTCAACATATACCTGTCATCTTTTTCATTTTATTTTTTAATTCAGGCAAATACATTGCTATTAATTATATTTGGAAATAATACAATGTCAATGCAGTGTATAGAGCTTTCTATACTATGGATTGGTATTCCTAATGACCATATTTTGCTATAATACAGCTCTTGACAAATGTATTAGACCACTTGTCATGAAAGAACATTCAGCCTCTGGAAGTGAGCTCTTACCATTACACCATTTATGTCGAGGAACTGAATTCACCATTTTAATGCCCAAATTTGAGCTCACTATGCTCCGCTGTAAAGTCAGAAATCAAGGTATTGATAAGTACTGTAAATGTGTTCAATGTTTATTAATAATTATGTTTTAGCAGTTTAAATATCATTTGGATTTACAAACAAGTGTATCAACCTTTACTGAGATATAAAACTCGATCATGGTCGTTCCCAATGCTGTTCATTTTGTTTTTGTTTTGTTTGGTATTATGATGTCATTTGCAAGAAATACGGTTGTGTGCACAATCCTAAATGAATCCGATAACTTCAAACATAATCTAGAAACAACACGTCACAGTGGTATGCCACTTCTTGGTGTTATATCTACCGTAGCTTCATCCAAGATACTCAAAACTTGGCCAGGGCATTAAGCAGAAATAATTTGAATATTTAATGGCGTCTACAATTGTAAAACCTTAGTGCGACAGTACACTGAAAAAAAATGGTGAGTTGAATATATTCAAATTTATTTTGTCAAATGTGTGCAAGTAAAAACATCTAGATTCCGGTACTTTTTTAATTAGACTATATATCGACTTAAAATGTTTGTTTATCTAGATCCAAATGATTTCATTGTGTGTAACCACCTAACATAATAAAAGTGAGTAAATTCACCACATTTTTTTTTCAGTGTACTGTCGCAATAAAGTTTTACAATTGTAGATGCCGTTAAACCTCAAATGATTTCTGCTTAATGCCCTGGCCAGGTTTTGAGTGTCTTGGATTTAGCTACGGTAGATATAACACTATGAGGAGGCATAACACTGTGACTTTTTTTTTCCAGTGGTATGACCTGAATGGCAAAGTAAAGTTGAGCACTAGCAAAGCAAAGCAAAACATTTGAAACTTCCCCTTTTAATAGCTTGTGAGATAGCATTAGGTACAGTGGATATAGAAATGTATTAAGTCATAATATGAGACACAGCCTTCAGTATGTTGAAGTGCGTTTTCACAACCTAATAAACAAATTGTTAAATGAATACCTCTCGGACAGTGTCAAGAAAAACTGAGCATTTATATCTTTGTCAAGGCAGAATATTTGATGCAGTTCTGATATGAGAACTCGTCTCCTTCCTTATGAGAACTCGTTTCCTCTTTTGTTTTTCATTTGTGCAAAAATCCATAACCTGTAATAGGAAGTGGGAATCCGGGTTGGGGGGGGGGGGGGGGATGGCGGGGGACCACAAGCACAGGGATAAGATTCGGAGTGGACATTAGAACCTAGAAAAGTCTTGATGGTGAGGGAGGAGTGATACCCCACGGTAGTGGTGATTTTGATTTCATGAAATGCACAAATCGCACAGATAAATCCATTAAAATTTGTCTTTGGTCTGACTGAAAGCTGGTGCAAATGATTTGTTGAACAACATGTATAAAAGAAGATACAATCGTCGTCAAAGTTATGTCGATTTACCTAACCCTTTCAGTGCATTGACGGAGAACACAACAACTGAACTGAAGTTTTTTTTCACCAGGGATTCATTTTTCTTTTTGTCCAAAGACACGGAAAGAAGTCATATCATGAAACCTCCGGGTTACATTAATTTGTTCCTCACTGTTCTGCCCAGTGTTCCTTCTTCAGTCACCTAAGCATGCGCAGAGGCGTCAACAACCGCCAGATCTTTCAAGTCGCTGAGTTTTCGGGAGAAAGAACTGAGCCGAGTGCTGAAGGAGCCCCTCTTCTGACTGTGATCCTCTTCACGTGCCTGCAAATGCACACACAGACCCTTACTAAGGGTGCCCAGTCGGCCCCGGAAATGGTTCCCGATGAAGCAGTACAGCACAGGGTTGATGGCAGAGTTGGAGAAGCCCAAGCAGAGGGTGAGGGGGGTGAGATTCTGGATGGCCCACTGGGCCCAGCAACCGTCCAGCCAGTCATCACTCTTCAGTATGTCTATAAATGTCACGCAGTGGAAGGGGAACCAGCAAAGGAAGAAGGCCAAAACAACAGCAGCCACGGTCCACAGGACCCTTTCCAGCCCCCTTCCTTCCATGGGTCTGCCTCCACCAGAGCCGGGGGTCATACAGGGGGTCGGGGGTCTCTCCGGTTTACCGCAGCTATCCTGTAACCCTGAGCATTTAAATGCGCTGGCAGAGCGCGACGGTTTCCGCAGGCCTACGAGGCCAGAACCAGCCAAGAAATGTCTGCCAATGGCACAGTAGCAACAAGTAATGATGAGCATCGGCAGCAAAAAGCCCAGGAGTACTTTCATCCAGGCCAGGCTCCGATGCCAGGTGGGATCCGGATAGATCATCACACAAGCTTCCACGTCAAACGCCTCGATATAATGAGTGTCCCTCAGCGCTATGGTTGGCGCCGTGCAAGCAAATGCCATAAACCACACCAGGACGCACATGAGCTTGGCACGTTTCAGGTCTCGAACTCTCTGAGAGCGCAGTGGGTGCACCAGAGCAAGGTAGCGGTCCATGCTCATGCAAGTGATGAAGAATATGGAGGCGTACAGGTTGAGATTATGGAGACTCCCGGAGATTTTGCAAGTCACTCGTCCGAAGGGCCAGCTGTAGCCTTGCGAGTAGTAGACAGCCCACAGCGGGAGAGACAGCAGGAACAAAAGGTCCGATATGCAAAGGTTCAGCATGAATGTGTTGGCCACAGTTCTCCTCGAGGCGCTGGTGTGGGCCAACACACACACAGCAAGGGTGTTGGCAATGATGCCCAGAACGCAGATAATGCTGTAGATAGTGGGGATGATGGTGGTCATAGGCACCCGTGGCCAGTCTGCGCAACCAGACGCGTTCTCACTGTTTTTGCTCGTACAAGGCGAGAAGGTGGAGTTCAAATTGAAGCTGTCATTCGGGACTGCCATCAGGAAACAATTCCGCTCCGCTTCTTTCAGCGCTCCAAGCTCAACTAGAGGGAAACAAAAAGGAGATTGAGCTGCCTTTTATGGATAGCGATTTGGTATTCTGTGAGCCAAACTTAGAATTTGGCTCAAATATTTTACTGGGCCATCAATACGAGTTCAAACAACTCTTGCGGCGAAACCCAAACGAAAATGTGCTGTCGGTCTCGGATTTCACCGAAACATGCACTCCATATTCATACCTGAAAGTAAGGTTTTGAAACCTTCATGCCATATGTGATCATTGTGTCCAGTTTTATTTGATATTAGATGGGGGATCGAGATGAAGTAGCTGCTTTGGTTGCATTGGAAGAATACATTATTAGTAAAGGAGTAATCAAATTCAAAGAAGGCTGTCAAGGGACGCAAAGACGGGGGATCACATGACCACATTTTTTTCAACATCATGAAATAAGGATGTTTAGACTTATGAAACTAACAACACAGAGTAACGTCATTCATTGAAGCAATAACATATTTTTACCTCAAATGTTTGTTTGTCCAGTCCAATAGGTTGAGCTGTTTTTAATGCCTCATTTGGCTGAAGTCCATGTCTTTGCATTGACCCGCTCGCTATGAAGAATCCTGAACCATGTCATGCCTCGGAGGGTGTGAGCGCCGGACACGGTCTGAAGCCTCTGAGAAACCAGATGAGGCTGCGGGGGGGTCTTACAGCCCCCATGATGATTGCACAACAGGGGAAGGTGCACACAACGTCACGTTGTCATCGTCAGAGAGGCGGAGCTGTACCTGGACACCAGCCAATCTGCACAAATATATTGTTTTCATTCATCCCCTCCTTTTTGGTCTCGAAGAAAAGAACAAACAACGAGATAATCAAGTCAAGATGGGAGTTTTGCACACATGCGGCCACATAGCCTTTTTCATTGGGCTTTCATTGGATGAGACTTTCTGCTCATCACAATTTATTGCATCTATTTGATTCTGATACGTTGTGTTTTTCATTGTTCTTTTTATTTATTTATTTATTTTGCGTTGGCCAATGTTATGAAAATTCAAATTTTCGTGGTCCGCAGCATAATTGGCTTTCATGTTGCTCTTGTCGGTTGTTCCCTGGCCAATGCTCCAACACCCAGACACCCATAGAGATTGCTAGCCAAAGTTCTAAGCCTTGATGAATGGGAGGTTTTCATCATCATGCATAAAAAAGGAGGAGTTGAGAAATGTGACTTTCTGGTGTTATGCAATAAGCATGAGATGGTGTAACAAAGGAACCAAGAAGAAACTGAATTTTCAAGTTGGGTCCTGAGCTGATGAAAGCCTGGTGAGGTTTAAGGTAGCCACATGATCTTAACCCCACTGGGGCCTGTCATATGGAGGCTACTTGTTAATTATCCTCGCACTGTCCTCCTCTGCCAGCGGTCAGATAAGCCATGGGAAATATTTACTTTGTCTCAGAGGAAGTCGAACCAGCCGCTGGGGCATTCGGGGGAGGGCGGACGTTTAGATGAACGAGAAGGAGGCTGAGCATTTATTGCAGGGCGTGAAAGTAGAGCTGGGAAGCAGAAAGGGAGAAGGGGGGGGGGGGGGGTGCAAAAACTGTGAATGCGCAGATTCTCTCCAGTGGTTTTTCATTAAAGCCTCGGGTGCAAGTTAATGAGGGATGCATGCAGAGCTCTATGACTGATTACATCGCAGATTTTACATGATCAATGGCGTGAGCGGCCATGTATGTCTGCTTCAATGCAGGAGCTGGTCAAGCTGATACACTTAATCTAACCTTGCCATGCACGCCTCTGTTTACGCACCCGTTCAGATGTGTGTGCACTCTGCTCCATTGACTATCTATCAGAACGTGACGTGTCCTAATAGCTGTGAGAAAGTTGACACTGAGGAGGACAGATGAAGGCATGGCAGAATGCAGCAGAAATTTGCCTTTCCAAATGCTCAGATAATTTTATATATACCTGTATATATATACACTGTATATACATTTTGGGACACACACACAGCATAACATTCACATTGACCAGTGTTATTGGGCCTATAGCATCACATTTTTCTACATTGAGTGGACATTTCTAATGGTAGTTATAAAATCCAAAAGTATATGCACTAATTATAAAATAGTCAGAATGCTGTACAGGATTTTTGTTTGTGTCTGTCCATCTGTTTGTCAGTTGGCAAGCTACTTCCTGGTTCATGAAGGATGAACAGATGGTCAATTATGCAATTATAATTCTTGGTGGATGGTCGAGCTCCGCGGCCCGGTAGTCCAGTGGTTAGCACGTCGGCTTCACAGTGCAGAGGTTCCGGGTTCGATTCCAGCTCCGGCCTCCCTGTGTGGAGTTTGCATGTTCTCCCCGGGCCTGCGTGGGTTTTCTCCGGGTGCTCCGGTTTCCTCCCACATTCCAAAAACATGCATGTCAGGCTGATTGGACGCTCTAAATTGTCCCTAGGTGTGAGTGTGGGCGTGGATGGTTGTTCGTCTCTGTGTGCCCTGCGATTGGCTGGCAACTGATTCAGGGTGTCCCCCGCCTACTGCCCGGAGATGGCTGGGATAGGCTCCAGCACCCCCCGCGACCCTAGTGAGGATCAAGCGGTTCGGAAAATGGATGGATGGATGGATGGTCGAGCTCCATTGACGCGATCGTTAGTCAAGGAGTGAAGCCGACTTCTCCAAAGTTAGGTTTTTATCCTTTGCCTAATTCTGCTGGATAAAGCACACTGTTACTTCTGTTTTAACATGCCAAAATAAATACTGTGGGAAAATGTCAATGAAACAGCACCCTCCACCCCCCCCCCCCAAAAAAAAAACAAGGTAGAGGTGGCCTTGGGCTTTACACATCAGTATGAAATGACCAGCCACAACTTTATGACCACTTTGACAATATGATGATATGCAATCAACACCGCTAAAAACTACCTCGCAGACAGCGTCAATCAAAAACTGAATATTTTTGTGTGTATGTTATTATTTTGAGCGGGTGGTCATAATATTGTGGCTGGTTCGTGTATATTCTCCCAATAAAAGTGTGGTACATTGAATGTTCTCAATCCTTCTTTTTCCTTTCACTTGTTTTTAACTCAAAGTGCTCCTTTGACCTTTGTCAACATTTGCTGACTTTCTCCTATCTGCAGACAATCGATCTGCGCAAAGCTTGAAGTGCACTAGCAGACACTGCAATCGGATTGAATTCAAGGCATTCGAGCATGTGTTTCCCCTTGCAAACATATTGAAATCGGCCCTCCGTTTCACTTGGGCTCCAACCATGAGGCTCATTGATGAACCGCGCGAGGCGACTCTGTTGCTGTGTGCTCATCAGACGTTCCAGTTGCAGTTGCAGAGACTCTGTAGAGGGCTGCAGATTAGAAGGGCAACAGAGCAGAGAGCAACAACCTCAAACTTAAACCCTTAATGAACATTCATCAAACAGGCAATTATTTTTTTCCCCTCATTCCATTATCATTTTGCAGCTTCTCTGAATTTTGTTTCCACTCTTTGCGCTCGTTAAAATGGTTTGCTGTTGACTGTTGCTGCAAATAAATTTCGACAGCTCCAACATTACTCGCCCAAAAACCTCATTTACTTTTTGTTTGTTTGTATTAAAATCTGTTATCATGTGTCAAGGATCAACAGAGAACTCATGCGCGCTGATAAAGAGCCGCACACAGTTCATTTTTGAAACGCTCTTGCTTAAACCTTGTAAGTTTATACTGTACGTTTCGTTGGCAAGTGTTCTCCGTGTTTATTTTATGGTTGGGGTCCTTCCTTGCCGGTCAGACCCTGGGAAGGCAGTGACCACAAATTGGACCCTTTACGCTATCTCTCTGTGGAAAATATGGCTCTTGGGGTAAGGGGTGGGAGGTCAGGATTGTAAAATCCACTTCCTCTGTGCGCGAGAAAACTCCAGGAGCACAGCGGGCAATGTGACGATGTGCAGTAGAACATGAAGTTCTCAGAACATTACCAGAGCTACTACTGTTTGTGTGCTGGTGCAGGGCAAGGGGTGAGGGGAGGGTGGGGTGCATCTACAGGCAGCAGGTTACACAACTCTGTCATGGATAAAATAAGCTGACAGATTGCATGATTTGCATGAAGCTCTACAGTTTGGTACACAAACACAGTACACATTTTCAGCACCCGGCTATTGGGGTTACGATCTGATGATAATATTTTCAAATTATTTTACAAGCACTATTTATTATTAGGCGGCCCGGTGGTTGACTGGTTAGCGCGTCGACCTCACAGTGCAGAGGTTGTGGGTTCGATGCCGGCTCCGGCCTTCCAGTGTGGAGTTTCCCCGGGCCTGCGTGGGTTTTCTCCGGGTACTCCGGTTTCCTCCCACATTCCAAAAAGGCCTATTGAACACTCTAAATTGTCCCTAGGTGTGAGTGCGAGCGTGGATGGTTGTTTGTCTCTATGTGCCCTGTGATTGGCTGGCAACCGGTTCAGGGTGTCCCCCACCTACTGCCCGAGGACAGCTGGGATAGGTCCCAACACCCCTCGTGACCCTTATGAGGATAAAGCGGATCAGAAAATGCATGGATGGATGGATATTTATTATTATTCATCCTTCACATGTCCGGGATTGCAGCTGACCTTTGGAAGAGAGGCGGTGTACACCCTGGACTGGTCGCCATGCAATTGTGATAATGTTGAATTTATTCCAGCTAACAGGCTGATCAATATCCGACGTCATGATGTTATCCAAAATCATGTTGATTGGCTGCAGTACTGGTGGTGTTGACAAAATAAATTATGCAGTAAAGCATTTTATAATATTGCAAAATGATGATATTGTCTTAGCATGAGATTCACACTATTTATGTTGCCAGTTGTAGATTAAATTACATTACTGGTCAGTTGAACTATGGCTACGGTGAATAATCATTCAGACTTGCTTGTGACATCCAGTAGGTTTAAAAAAGGGGGGGGGGGGGTTGGGGGGTTGAACATCCCCTCAGTTCAAACCAACAGCACAAAAAGTGATGCCACAGGCTGCCCCTTTCCCAGATGCTTGTTTATCGAAGGATGAGGAAAATTAGGTCACAAGATGTCTTCATCTGACAGCTTTTTCACTCTTTTTTTTTTCTTTGGGTCACACGTGAACTAGCACAGAGTCACTCAGGGTCGCTACGCTGGTTGACATCCAACTGCTTTTAGGAGGTTCAATTCCTCCGAGGAGCCGTCAAGTGGCTTTGGTGATGTCAACAGATTGCATGTGTGGCACCAGCAAGGTTTCCCAAAGCATAGACGAGTGGATCATGGTGGAGGTTTGTTCCTTGCCCAATTTCCATGTCCCTTGGGTATCAAATTTATAAAACATTCCATTTGTGGTGCACGCATGAACCTATGAGAGTTCACAAATAGCGAAGGCACTCAGAACAGCACGAATTGCTGTGTGCAAGGGAAAACACTGATGATAAATTACAAAATTACAATCACACAGTGAGAAACAAAGCACAGAGCCTGACGTCAAGAAAAATGAAAGATTTCCAATATTTGGGAAGGATGTGCGTCAATGTCGCAGGTTAACGCCACATGCCTCCATTGCTGATAAGTGACATTTAAGATTGATGTGACTGACAGGCAGGACGGAGCGCCATGGAATGAGGCTGGTAGCAAAGCTCAACGTTCCAGTCATTGAGATGAAGATGCTGATGGATGGGGCTAATATTAGTTCCATCCACTCTGTGTTGGTGTGTCCTACAGGACAATATTTGCAGTTCTTTGAATATGAGGGAACAATTGTGTTTTGATGTGATAGTTACTACGACTCCATGAGGACAGAAACAAAAATCAAATAATCTAAGTCACACAGTAAAATATTATGGAATTCACAGATTAAGTTGTTCCAATTGTTACAACGCTGATAAATATAACATAATTAAGTACATTTATCATTGTGGACGTGATCCACAATTAATGTTGATTTGACATAATAGAAATAATCCCTAGAAATTTGGCAAGAACCAAAAATTCCCGATAAAGAGCCGACAAGGAACACATAGACTACCAATGGGGTAATCTGGTGTCACGTGCTCGGTCCAAGAACCGGATTTGCTGCAAGCTCAAGGAAGTCCCTTGTGATTGGCTGTTAGTTCAAGGTGTACCCCGGCACTTACAGTATATATAAATGAAATATCGCTGCTGCTCACTCGCTGTCGGGAGGAGTGAAGCTGCCGCCGGCCATTTTACATTGCCACTAGTTACGTCCGGCCAACTTGAATACAATGGTTTAGTAACAAGGACATTGAGCTGCTCGGTGACGGCCTTATCGTCTTTAACTTCAACATGGCAGTCGATGTTTTTCTTTGCAATTTTCTTGAACCAACTCTCTTTCTTTGCTTCGAATTTTCAGAGTGCTAAACACCATGTCACCAAACAGCACAGCGCATTCTTAAATGAGACCATAAAAATGGCAGCTCAGAGAGCTGACATAACACGTAACCTGACCTTTAACCCATGCTGACTCTGCCAAATTGGGTCAGGCAGTCTTTTAGGCTTTCGGGACTATTGATGCAACAAAACAAACCATTCTTAAGTTTAATATGAACTTCTGGGAGTGGCTAAGGTGTTACCTGTCTTCAAAGAAGGAGAGGCCAATGTTTGGAATAACTACAAACCAATTTTCATTTTACCATGTTTACCGCAGCTTAATTTGTCCATATTTGGCAGACTGTAACACCGTCCGTTGCTTATTCATCTTACCTTAAACAGATACTTTGAATACATCAAAGCTTTTGGGGAATTATCAACAACCATTTGAGCATTATGCGCAACCTTATTGAATAAATGTTAACATTTACCAATCTACTTTTTCTATTAACATGCTGCAAACAGGTCTGTTGATGTTTAAATACATCCATCACACCATTCCAGGCACTTATCAGAACTGTTTATCCCTACTCACTAAGAAACCAAATAAACTTTTCATCATCTTGTTCTCGTACGTCACAGTCTTCGTTCTGCATACATTTCTCATTAAATTCTTTGGTCCCAAACACTGGACCTCATTAGACACGTCTCTTAACATCTTATCCGCTTACAAAATGCTCACATCTGCTTTGAGGAGCTATCTTTTGTCCGGTTAGTAAAAAAATATATATACAAAATTAAATTAAGACAAAATGGTCCATCTTTATTGTATAAGTCATTGCCATTTCTTGTCTTACTCTCGACTCTTTTTTGTGGATCATTATAGCACTTTATTATTGGATATTGTAATTATATTATTGTATACATATTCCTTACTTTTTTTGTCGATAAGACTTACATTTTGTGGGGGAGGATTTTATATTAAGTTCATGGGATTCTTCTGCACAATTGTTTTGTCTGTTTTGTTATCCTGTCATTGTTCTAGACCATAGGCGCGCAAACTACGGCCCGCGGGCCGAATCCGGCCCCTTGGTCATTTTAATCCGGCCCGCCGAAGGTTGGTCCACAATTAAGGTTCGATGTGAATGATTGCATTCATTTCAATTGGACTTGTATTGACAGGCATTTCACCGCCAGGTGGCGCATTGATTTGAAGTTGCAGAACACGGGGGGGGGGGGGATATTTCGACCACCTAGGACCTCTGTATCGCTCTACTTTTACTGGTCTGATCACAACCCATCTGCAGCAATGCACAGGTTAAAAGAGGGCATCAACAACACTGTTGTCATTTAAAAAAGTATATTAATACAGTACTTTCATGCTTTTGTTCTGTTGATGTTTGATATGGACTGTCAACAAATGCTTTTTTTATTTTAATGTACCATAGCTCGTGCTGACCTGGCCCTTCTGTCAAATTTTAAAAGTCAATGCGGCCCCCCGAGCCAAAAGGTTTGCCCACCCCTGTTCTAGACTGTGCAGAAAAATAAATAAATAAAAATAAATACATGTAAGGTGTTTAAAACGGTGTTTGCTTGAGCTTTCTTGCGCCTTGCAGAATTTAAAATGGACAAGCAACAACAGGTTCCGTTAGGAAAACATCGGCGTGCAGTACAAAGTAATGTTGTTGAAGCAGACAAGTGAACATGGATGCATGAAAAATAGAGCTTTATTTGACTTATTTAATCAATGAGTGGACTTTTTTGGACGATAACAAAATTGCACACCTTTAGATCCATCTTTTTTTCTCTCATCATCACTACTGATAGCATACGGCATTCCAACTGCTCGACATGGTGATGCACTGCACTGTGCATTCAGGACAGTGGGGACTGCAACAGCAAATAGTTGTTAAACATCAAAATGTTAGGATTACACAGTCACCCATCTGTAGGACACATGCACACACATCTGTTCTTCCACATAAATATGCTTTTGGTTCTTGCTGAAAGTAAAATGAGGGAGGAATTACCGAGAAGAGTATTTTCAGATGGAAAAAACCAAATGCACAATGTATGCTGTGTTTCAACGGTGTTTGTCAATCCAGATGACATGTACTATAGCCGTTTTGAAATCAGCGAGTGCTGTACAGGTCTTCATCCTCAGGACTGGACTGGCCAAAGTCCAAGAGTGCAGGATCTGGTGTAAATCCAGCGCCTCCTGGTGGTCGGCAAGTCAAAGACAACGACAGACAAAGAAGAACACATTCTGGATTCAGCACATTTTCTTGTCATCACCTCGTCATTTATATTCAAAAAGGTGTTTACCCTAGTTCAAGTCAACTTTAGCATGCCACAATCATCTTTATGTGGAATATCACAGAATTAAACCCGGAAACCAGGTTAGCAGATGCCTGTTTGTGCTACAATAACTACAATATCTAATGGCGGATGACATGATGGTTTGAACCCAAACTTGCTATCATTTGGTTTTCTTTATAGCTGGTATCTTTGGACAAATTAAATAAATACATGTATATGATTTGTTTCTAAATATATGCCATGATATATCGACTTTGGGTATAGTCATCTTTATTACCTCTTGAAAACTTCAATGACAGTCAATGGAAAATGATTCAAAGATGACATGAGTGATCACACAAACAAAAGGCTGACACCTGAAGTCTCATCTGAGACGTCCCAAAGTGTCTAATCACTTCCGCAACGTGAAGCATGAACGCTTCGCTAGCCACACTTCACAATTGGCTGTCCGCAGCTGTTTTTCTGGATCAACTTTGTAGATATAAGAGGAATTAATGGTTTGATGAAAGAATGAATCCTGTCAGAGTCTACTCTTAGTCTTATAAGCCACATTTCATTTTTTTGTCCCTCCGGCTGTTAGTCATGTCTGTATGTAAACATGTGAATGTGATTTACAAAGCATGTGTCTTCCAAGTACATTAAATGCAATGCATTCCACATTTAAAGCCATGGGAATTCTTTGAGACTCTATTTTGTGGGAAATTCCAACCTTCTTAACTATGAAATAGCAGAAAGTGACAAGGCCTTGCATTTTTTTTCGCCCTATTTGTACTAGATGTTATTCACAGAGGTGAGAAATTTAAAAATGTCATAAGCCAGGAGATGTAAAACCCAAATGGATTCAAATGGTAAATGGAGTGCACTATTTTCAGTCTATCTACAACAGCGGTGCCCAATGCATTGTTCATGATTGACCAGTAGCCTGCTCAAGGGGTGTCAGGAGATGGTGTGACTGCCAGCCCTCCCAGGTTTATGCTATTGATATAGCTGCCTGTCAACGGCAGTGAATGAATTGCATGCCTCACCACGCATGCTCATGTACTCATGTACCGGTAGTCTAAACTTCACAATAAAGTACAAAAATGGTTAGCGGACAAAGTAAGACAAGGATTTCCATATAGAGGATTTTTGTCTTGCGTTGGGCTCCAAGGCGTGGCGTCTCGGACTTGGTGCAGAGTGGGCAGGCCAGGGGAAAGCGGGGATGCGCTGGGGCCCACGCTCGCTGATTTTCCCGCGGGGCTGGAGAAATACTCATGGGATAGAGGATCTGGTGGTGTGGTGGTGGTGGGGGTAACGACTGGGATGTTTGTCTGACCTGTGCGTTACGCCGGTCGCTCTGCCTGGGGCGCTTTTTGGCCGAAGGAATTTGGAGCAGAATTTTTGGGCCAATAAAGAAAACGTTCAGTCCAGGTACCCGTTCCTTCATGACTGATGTTCATTGGGAGGTGTGCTTAAGGCTCGCGATCAGCACCTGCTCTCAGAGAAGTAAGGAGAGAAAATGTGCACTATTTGTATTTTGCAATATGGGTTCATGCAGTTGCTGTATGCAAGTTACACCAACATATACAGTATATTGTACCTATAAAGACTTATATTTATAAATAAATAAATTGGGTAGATGACTTGGACTTGGTCATTTTATAAGTAGCTCGCATGTTGAAAAAGTGTGGGCACCGCTGAGCTACATCATAAGACACATCCACTGACATACACTTCACATTACGGATGTAAAAATACATGTATTTAATCAATCTAGCTACATCAATAGGCATTGGACTGGTGCATATTGATGAGCTCCTGTCCTGCTTGTCACCGCATTCTACTGTACAGGAAGCACAAAGCCAAAACAAACTCAAGCTTCCCGCCATCCATCAATCGTCAACAAAACGGGCATCCGGACTGAGGGACCTTACTATGGACCGAATGCCCACCTCTGGTTATTTCCAATAAATTATGCAGGAAGCCAGCATTAATTGATCGATTAATTGTTCTAATAAATATTTTGATTTTAGATCAACTGTAATAGGCATACAGTGAAGAGGGAGCACACTGACAAAGAAGAATATCAGTTCTACCTGCTGATTCATTTGAGGTCTTGATGGTAGGCGGATCCGCAGTGGAAGCAGGAACATCAGCTGGAGCCAATTCAACTTGAGCAGACTCTTTGGTTTCTGGTTCTGAACTATGTGTGGGCTCAGCAGGCAGGGTCTCAGCGGGGGTGCCATCAGAAGCTGGAGAGATGGCCTCTGATGAAGCGATGGCATCATTAGATACGGCAACGGCGCCCTCTTGTGCTTCTTTTGTGGCTTGAAGCGCCTCACTTTCAATACAGTCGAGTGATTCTTTACGATCCGGGGTGGACAGATCACAAAGTTAGAACTCAAGAGTGAGTCGGGGTAAATGCCTCATGTGACTGATATGACACAGGGAAATAGAGACAGAGAAACAAGAAGACCAAGATCAATATCTATTGTACCTGAGTGTATCTCCGCAGCCGCCTGCTCGGCTGAAATCTCTGTGAGTTTGACTGACGCCTCTTTGGCTGCGATAGCAATGATGAGATTATCAGCATCTGGACCGCACTCTGCTGATCGCACCTCAGTGTCTGAGATGGCAAAACTCGGCACTGTGCCGGGCTCTGAGGGGTGACGAGGCTCGTCAACTACTGTCGCCTCTGGTGGGGGCACAGGAGTTGCCTATGAAGAGTATTGAGCAAGATTACAGTTTCTTTAGGTGTCTTTGAAAACTCATGCTCACACAATAACATTTTAACATTAAAAACTGAATTTTGGTCAAAGACCTTCTGCATACTGGTGTATGAACTGCTCCCAAAACACCTACTAAATCATTTTGATAATTATCAGTGCAGTTAATTTCAGGAAACTGTGGCATAAACTTCACAATGGGTGGTGGTCTCATGAATTTTTGGGTGGAAACGTTCCTTTCAATTTTCACCCTGTGAACTTAATATTAAAATGATATGTAGGTGCAATCACATCTGACAATGTGTACTTTGTAGCACACCCGAAAAAAATTAACCACTGACATGATTGCGAATATTCTCCTTGAACAGAATAAATGTATTCAAATTCACATTAACACTTGCACTCTGAAGATCTATTGTGACTATTAAAAAAAAAAAAAAAAGCAAATGCAACAGAAGAAAAAGAAAATACAGAGAGGGAAATGATGAAATACAGCCCTGTTTAAATGAGATTTCACACAGTATAACAATAATAATACTCTCTGTTGACACTGCAAATTAGCATCCATTCATAATTATGAATCATGATTCTGTTTGAATGTTAAATGGAACAAATAACCTGTGGTTGTCGAGCAGCATCAGGCTCTGGGGGCTTCGAGGTGAACAGTGAAGACACAGTAGTTCGGCTCCACTGGCCGGCAGCATACATCTTCTTGCCTGTCACCTTGGTAACCAAGAGAAAATCTGTGTTTCGCCGCATGAATACGACCGTACAGGCATGTTGTTGTTGGTTGCTTACAAGGTTAGTCTGGAAAAGCGCTCACCTTAAAGACAGCCACTGCCTGGGCTGGGTAGCACACAGATGCCCCAGCACTCATGAGACCCAACGGGACCACGATCCTCTTTAAACGAGAGCCTAAATCCCCATTTGATAATCAAGGGAAAAACACGTTTGAAACTTTAAAGGTGCAGTGGGCTGTGTGGGTTTTTTTTGTTTTTTGGCGACTGAATTTTTTGAGACAAATTTTTTGACATGTTGAATTTCAATGCGTAAAGAATTCTGTTAGAAATTCAAACGTCGATGGCACAAATATACCTCCGTAGATTCCCGAATTGTATTTATGTTCAAATGACAGGAACATAGAACGCTGTTGACCTGAATGAAGAATTCCAGACTATTAAACAGTTATTGGTATATGATCTTGTCAATGTGCATATCAGCAGATCTCCAAAAAGCTCCCCTTCATTGGCCGCGTGTGCGTGCTTGAAATTGTAATTGTGTGCATGTGTGTGTGTGTGTGAGTGATTGGAGATCATTTTACCTTTGCGTGCCACGAACATGCCAAGGAGGCCAGCCATAGTGATGGTGCCGAGCCTTGGTAGGAAACCCGGAGGAGGATCTTTGAAGCAATAGTACACATCTAAGACAAACAGGCACAGTAAATGAGCTGTCCGGAAAGGTGGCCGATGTGGCAAGCAATAGCTCGATAGTCTTTGGTCAAAACTTGAATAACTGTCTAGATACAGAAATAGATTTTCTCTGTCTGATATTTATTCAGAAGAAAATCCTGACGCATAAAGCAAATGTAGTCTTGTGCCTTCGCGTCTTTAATCCGTCACCAGCTCAAAGTGGAGAGGAGCTAATCAACATGTAGGGAGGATCAGCAATGGACTCTATGCACACACGACTTGGTCGCCAGACTAAGGCATAGCTATAACAATGACAACATCAAACTCTTCTAAGTATACTAACTGTCTGCTGGAATTACATCGATTGACGTGAGCAACATGTGTGTGTGCAGCCCAGCAAAGCTTGTTGGGAACATCTTTGCAGTTGATTCTCAATTTTGCTATTCAATGTGTTCTAATGAGGAGCAGATAGCAAATTTTGCCTTGCAAACCGCGTTGCAAAACCGCCTATTTTGAGCCTCTGCATTACCACTTTGAAACACGCCAGCATTAAACGATTGAAAGTACCTATTACACAACCCCACATTATCCAACATTGAAAGAATGAGGTTATTTTTCCTTCAAACGGTGTCCCAGTAGCTTGAAAAACAGAAACATGCGCCCGCCTAATCAATCAATCAAACTTTATTTAAATAGCACTCTCCATATGTAAAAATACAACTCTAAGTGATGTGCAATTAAAACATAAAAAATACAACATTAAAAGAGGATCCTCCCACCCCCACAAAAAATTCATAAGATCCAAATCCATACCTTTCCATACTTGAGTAAGAAATACAGTATGCCAGTCATTCACATCATGTGGGAATTGCCTTTGGACTATTTTTGTGTGTTTTGGAATAAGTAAACCTGCAATAAATGTTAATCATGTCATGTACTTCCAAACCCATTCATGTAAATACCGCTTGTGAAAGTAGCAAGTACCAACATTGAACTCACCCTCTCCAGCGTGGTAGAGATTTACACTTCCTCTTTTCACAGAGATGCAGGCTCCCTGTGGGTACAAGGGGATACAACCATCACAAAAAGCAACATCACTGAACTAAGTGACGCGCATGCCGTTCTATGTTCAAATTTCATTTTATGTAATTTTTTTAGTTTTCAAAGTTTGAATTTATTCCATTTTAGTGTTTTATTTACATATGTACACTTCATTTCTTTTTTTTCCCCCTTTTTCAATTTTTTGTTTTTTAAAGAAAACGGGCATCCTATAGCTCAAAAACCTGACGTGATAGAGAAAAACGGAGGTCAGTTTTGGATTCCGCACCCAAAATTACTTAAAAACAGCTGTCAGACCAAACTCAATAAAAATTGTGCTGCCCAATGTGAGCGGCCAAT
This sequence comes from Hippocampus guttulatus, assembly GCF_054856545.1. Taxonomy (NCBI): domain Eukaryota; kingdom Metazoa; phylum Chordata; class Actinopteri; order Syngnathiformes; family Syngnathidae; genus Hippocampus; species Hippocampus guttulatus. The sequence continues at coordinate 16,659,950 of NC_141262.1, forward strand.
TAATCAGTCGGGCCCTAATTATTATTATCATCAACAACTTTTAAATGATTCAGAAATCTTCCCGTATTCTGTGCCGGGTCAAATTTAACCAAAACGTATTGGTTGACTTCACAAATTCAAAAGAGATCTGAGTTACCTTCACCATATGAACTAAGGGTTGGAGGCCTTCTCTTGCTGAAGCTAAGCCACTCTCAATCAGCCCTGGATGATCAGGAACAACCTGGACCTGAGCAGACTTTGGCACTGGGGTGTAGATGTTCAACTAGGAGCAAAAGGGTAAAAGGTTATGTTGCAATTGTCACATACAAGACATCGTGTGGATTGGCCTCCTTCAATACAGATGGGGGTACCTTCTCTCGAGTAATGAGGCCTTCAGTGGACATTTCACTAATGGTGTACACTCTAATGGAGGCGATGCCCAGCATCGCCGGCACGGCCACCATAGCCACCTAGGAAAATAAAAAAGTGCAGTGCTGAATCTGACTTTCGAGAGCAAAACATTACATGTCGGAGTCTTTTCAAACAATTTGTTTACTATAGTGCAACTAAAACAATTCAACATCCATCCATTTTCCAATCGGCTTATCCTCACAAGGGTCGCAGGGCATGCTGGAGCCTATCCCAGCTGTCTTTGGGCAGTCGGCGGGGGACACCCTCAACTGGTTGTCAGGGCACACATAGACAAGCAACCATCTGTGCTCACACTCACACCAAGGGACAATTTAGAGTGTTCTATTAGCCTGCCATGTATGTTTTTGAAATGTGGGAGGAAACCGGAGTACCCGCAGAAAGCCCACGCAGCCACGGGGAGAACATGCAAACTCCACACAGGAAGGCCGCAGTCAGAATCGAACCCTGTACCTCTGCACTGTGAGGCCGACGAATTAACAAGTTGACCACCCCAATTTGACATCATACACACAATATTTCCACACATGGCATACTGAACACATGGTCTGAATTCATCAATGCACAGCAATGAACCTACTGAATTACATCGGATGCTATAATGCTAGCTGCTCAAGTGAAGTACAAAAAGCGAATGCCTCTTTTAATTTAATGTGTTATGTTATTGATGCAAGTAATGCAAATGAATACACACAGACACACACGTGCACACTCAGACATGTACATGAATATACATATTCACATACTGTACATACACTACAGTATATACGTACTCACACTCTCGCTCTCTCCATATATATTGAGTGTTCTCAGCATGCATGATGTCACTCACGTTTGCTGCAAACTACGTTTGAATGTAAAACACTGAAAACTAATTGCGTGGCATTGGTTTAAGCACAATGTATTTTGTCGTGTCTTAGGAGAAGATCAGCTCCCATTATTGTAGTTGGCACAACTATAATGTAGTAAGTGTGTGAATACTGCACCACAAATCAATGTAAGATAACGTACTTGCAAAGGCGTTATTGGCATGCAGGACCTTCACGTATTATTATTTTTTTACTTTTAGCCAATACACTAATGCAAATTCTACTAGCTGCAACCGAATGTCAGTAACAATTTTTGTCATTTTGAAATAGAGTGGCCAATGCAACTGAACTTTAAGATTACACCACTCTACCATCAGATGAGAACTTAATGTTCAACTACCTCATTCTGAAAGGCTGAAATGCAGAGTATTAGATAGATCTGACAAACAACAACACAGGATTGTCAGACAACAACACGCCGTGTACATATTAAGTGGAAATATTAATTTACTACGGAACATAAGCGCTCGACGAAGCTTCACCTTGGCCGCCATGACACCGATCCCCCTTTCTTCTTCTGGGACTACCGTACTCTGCAACTTCGAGTTCACCAAACTAACCTACTGCCATCTACCATGAAAAATAGTATTGCAGTTTATTGTAATGACAAACTCTCTCTCTCTCTCTCTCTCTCTCTCTCTTTCTCTCTCTCTCTCTCTCTCTCTCTCTCTCTCTCTCTCTCTCTCTCTCTCTCTCTCTCTGGATAAGCTCCAGCAACTCCCCACGAATCTATTCAGAAAAAGCGGTTGAAAATGGATGGGTGGATGGAGAGATGCACATAAATAATGCATGGGGGGGGGGGGGGGGCGGTTGCACTTTTAGGAATGAGGTGCAATATTCAATGATTGAATGTGGAGGGTGAAGTTATCACCTACTGTATATATGTTATATGTTTAGCTTAAAACTTTGTATCATAGACAGGTCAACTTTGACTATAAGCTTCACTTTGTGCCTTGCAATATCACCGCCAGTTGAACCTTATGAGGTGACCTTACTTTGAACTGTCTTGGCAACCGAAAATACTGTTAACACCCATCGTGAACATAGACCACACAAGTACGTAAGCGCGTCTAGCAGCTAGACTGCGGTTTCACACTTACAGCTGTTTTCCATCCAGAACATTGTGTTAACTTCTGAGAAAGGTAAAAGCATCTAAACCGTCATACCAAAATTGATAAGGTGATGCCCATAACAGGAAAAGATGATACCCACAAGGAGATACGCCCCGCTTTGAACACATAAGACTGGTATAGGAACTTTGTCGTGAGCGCATTTGTGTCTTGACCATAACACTTGTTTGTTTCACACTTGTGCCCTGAACGTTCAGTAAAACATCTTGCAAGAACTCCATTTCCAGCCTCTGATTTTCGCACATCAACTCAGCCCGAATCAAACGAATATGCGGAGGACCTGGGGGAAGTGGAGGACGGTGAAGGGATCCCGCCGTGTCCACAACAACACGCTTCCCCCTGCTTGATCGCCTCCAACAATGGTTTTCCAGAATTCCCAAAAGATCGAGGCATATACGCAAAAGCGAGCTCATAGTGCAGAGGATTCAGTTTATTGGAGTTAAAGTTTAACAACTTACAATCTGTATTTTTTGTAATATATACTCATATATATGAAACCAAAAAAAGGCTACTTTAGGAAGAATAAATGTACTTGTCTTTTTTTAATATCATCTTTAGTCCGTTTATTGTACAGAATTACAGTAAGCTAATAACATCCTTGAAAAAGAGCAATATGTTCCTTTTTTATGTCGCAGTGCAACTTACATCTTACACACCATGTGCAATGTACCATGAGGTGTACATGTACACCCCTGAAAGGACACACAGTGAATCCCCCTTTTCGGCCTGGTTCTGCAGGTCCACACACACAAAGATGAAGAGGTGATAACACAAATCAGAACTGTGGTCACAAATCAGAACTTGTCTACAGTCAAGTTGCTGTTTCGCTGAGCAGCATGTGAGAAAAACGGAGAACAAACCAAACGTTCAGTAACGTACAGACCTCTGCAGACCAAGACTGCATCGCCAATCGTCTACAGCTAAGTGTATGAAGGGAGTCCAGTGTGGTCAGTCTGATGATGTTGGTAAGGAGAGGATTGGGAGGCACAGGGAAAGTCCTTGCATCATTCAGTTTTTATGTGGTACTCTCAAATAAACCATTCAAAAAACAGAACTATATTTTTGGGTTGTGTTTCATATTTCACAAGCGTGTAACATGATGATACAAACTAGAGCGAGACTAAAAGAATGATAGTAGAAGGTGAGGCATACCTAAATATAGTGCTTGATACAGTTGGTGCTACACGTCTGAGAGTTCGTCACTCCAGGGGGCGCTATTGAGTCTTTAGCCAGCTGGAGGGAAGACATGACTGAGATTATATTGAAAAACACGGTATCAAACAAACTTTTCTTTGCCAAGTGACAGTTTGTTTATAACTCAAACTCACTCTGTGGTGCATAAACTAAATTCTCGTCACCTCTTTTTTAGGATGCTGACGAGGCGATGCATCCGATCCAATGTTGATTTAATAGACTATCCACCCCCCTTCTTCCAATTGTACAGACACACACATATATAGAAGAAATTCTCACATCGGTCAAAATGAAAAATCACACTCGTGTGTGTATCATGCGCTACGAGTCGGTCAATCTTGCAATCATAAGGAGCATATAAGAATTGACAAAAAATGATCCACAATATTTTACCCTGTCCAATTAAATCAGTCCCAGGCCTTTTCTCATGCATCGCATAACCAGGAGAATGTCTATGAGTCAACTTTTGTTTCTCTATACCAAGAAAAAAAACTCTCTGTCACTCTGATTGATGACAGGCTTTGCTCTGAGTTAAATTGCATCAACAGCAACAGTGTAAAGAGGGGTACAATGCAAAACCTTGGCATAGAATACATCATACTTTACATTATATTTATGACACAAAACGTAAAGATAGTTATATATTTGCCTATGTTTAAATATATTAGTCGACTGTACATAAATCTTCAGAAAATTAGATGCCGTTACCTGATATTTTCAACAGCAATGGTAGAGGCCAGTGAGACAGACCCTGTGATGTTGCTAATGAGATTAAAATACATGGAAAGTGCGTTTGCAATGAATGACTCCTTTGAAAACGACTCTTGCTGTCACAGTATAACAACCCCCCACCCCCCTCCCTCAAAAAATGCACACATTCAAATACATCCTCTCAGTGCTCTCTCTAAAAGCAAATCACAGTGGTAGTTGAACGCAAACATTTACATTAGTATACACGGTAGTAATGTGGACACAAATACAAAATCTCAGAAGAGAGGAGAGACAGAAAAATTAAAAATGGAATGACAGACAACAGAGATTGGAGTGGTGCTGAGAAAAGAAAAAATCAACTGTTGATTTGCACACAAACAGAGGAGTCAAACCTCCCTGCGCAGATAAACATTTTCACAGTTTGAAATTGTGTGTATAGAAAATGGTCCTTGTTTGCCTGTAGCGGTGGTTTTCATTGGTAAAGAGACATGAACAGCATTAATGGCAAGTTTTCACAGTCTTTAAATAAAGTCACTGAGCTTACTTTTCCCACACTGCCCTGTCAGATCATCTCAGAATAATAGAGCACGATATGCAGGGAAGAAATAAAAGAGAAACAGTGAACGGGGAGAATTGGTGGCTCTGGGTGCAAGTTCATTAGTACAAAAGTACAGTGCTGTGGTGAAAAGATTTCCTCTGTATTGCTGCTACATAGATGCCCCTCCACCCAAAAATCTACCAGATTCAGAGCAAAAACAAAATACAGTATACAAAGGACATGTACAGTAACATGTCCAAACATACCCATTATCATCCATTTCCTTCTTGACAGGCATGTGAACTTTATGCTGAGTTCCACAGACAAAAGATGAATGGTTTCTGTTCAGGCATGCAATAGACACCCTGTGGGGTCCTCAGAGTTATCAAAAGTACACTCACATACATCTCACTTTTCCCTCTATATTTACATGTAACAAAGTGTGTGTGTGTGTGTGTGTGTGTGTGTGTGTGTGTGCGTGTGCGTGTGTGTGTGTGAGAGAGAGAGCGATATATAGATAGAAAGTCCAGTCTGCCGTCTATCTCACACATGGGTCTCAATAAAGGAGTGTGTGTGGGTCATGATGGGAGCGCTCAGTGGGGAGAGATCATCCTGGCCGTTGGTGCCGGGGCTGAGTTGACAGATGTCGGAATAGAGCTCACTGTGCCACTGTTTCCAATCTCTGAAGGTCTGGGAGCACAGGCCTGGGTCCTCCAAAAGGGCGCAGATTACTGCCAGCTCAGACTCTTTGGCCTGGAGGAGACATTACCACAATTAGGTGGGCAAGGAGTTTATGTTTTGTTGTCAGGATTTACGCAAACACCCTCAGCAATTTTCCACAAAACTTTGTGGAGGAGTCAGCTATGGGCCACGAAAGAACCACTTAAATTATTGAATGGATCTCCATTTCCAAGGTGTTGTCACTTAATAATACTTTTTATGTGTGTTAGTGAATGCCAAACGAATCTTGTTAAGAAGGTTTTGGCAGATGGCAACTACTGTGCAACCTCCAAATTTGAATGTCCCCAAACGGCACCCTATTTTCCACGCTTACCGCCGTCATCACTTGATGACAGGTGAGACCTCAAGCACATTGCGCCAGGCTTTATCTCAGGCTTTTTTACACCAACACTTAATACTGTACCAGACAGTGAAGGTAAACAGTAAGAGCATAATGAGCACAACTTTAGCTCAGGCTTTTTTTATACCACCACTTAATTTACTGTATAAAGATTAATTCCTTTACATCCTACGGGGAAGAAAATATGTGATTATGAACAAAAATGGAGGTTAACCTGTATGCCAGAATAAACAGCTCAGAAGGCGCCTTTTTTTTCCCACATGATTATGGTGCTTGTTCCAAATTAGGATTCCTTTTCTTTGGTGAAGGTCTATACTCTACTGTCATTCTTTTCTTTTTCTAGAAACAAATTCATTTCTCCTTGCTACCTTTAAGGTGCTGCGTAGTGCTCTGATGTGGTGCAGTCTGTCGTTGAGAAGGGGGTCCCTGACTCTATGAGTGAAACCTCGTCGCAGTTCCTGCCTGCTACAGGGTCTTGGGTCACCTAACGCTGTAACATTGGCTTGTTCGAGGGCGCGGTAGAGTTGCTCTAGTCCATCCGGTGGCACCGGTTCACGTCCGTCTGACACCCGTCGTTCTCTTCCCTCTGAGACCCTCCTCTCTCTGCTCTCAAATCTCACCTCCCGCAAGTCTGAGGTTAGCCAGGGGAGAAGCAGAGAAGAGATATTCAGTGAACGGTTCTTTTTTTTTTCTTGAGGGGCGGGGGCATGTTCAAATTTATTGCAATAGCATGTCAGGTCGTAGTTGGCGATTGTATCGTTGTAACAGTCTTTAGAATACTCCTTTTGGAATTCCTGTATATAATATGTAAATGAAGACTTTGTCAAGTACAGTCATGCCACCTTGCTGACAAAGCAACAAGCAGTGAACGCACAACATCATAGCACAATCAGGACTGTGTTTGAACAGAAACAAAAACCCTACTATTTGGGGAAAAAAGGAAATTCATTCATTCATTCATCTTCCGAACCGCTTTATCCTCACGAGGGTCGCGGGGGTTGCTGGAGCCTATCCCAGCTATCTTCCGGCAGTAGGCGGGAGACACCCTGAACCGGTTGCCAGCCAATCGTAGGGCACACAGAAACGAACAACAATCCATGCCCAAAAGGAAATTCAATTGTTTTATTTATTTATTTATTTATTACAAATTTCAAATTAATCAGGCTTGTGCTTCCTCGAGCCATTGCCATTTTGGGAGACAGGGGGGGGGCAACAAGATCTTTTTTTTTCATGGAGGCAACTTTTTATTTAAAATTAAATTAAAATATTTAAAAATCTCACTTACGGTAACCTGTAAAGGGCCTTCACATATCCCCAAGGGTACATAGTCCCCCAGTTGAGAACCGCTCCTAGGGTATGTCTACTTATGATCACAACGGTACGCTGTATCATTTGTTATCCTTTCTTATGATAAGGAAAAGGTGTAATTTTCTTACCCTCTTCACCCTCAAGCATATCTGCGGCCTGCCTCTCTGCCTCCTCATCTTCACTTCTCTCCTCCATGTGAGGCGATGAGTGTATCAGCTTTCCTCCAAATGGGTCCCTATTTCTAGGTAGACTCTGACTGCGCTGCTTATGGGAACGTCGGTGCGTGTAGCTGTGGGTGTATGGACCACGCTCCAGAGGGAAAGGCCCATCCCGATCCCTGTCTCTCTCTGTGGCGTGATGTCTTCGTACTGGCAGTGTAGCCTGCCGGCGTCTCTCTGGCGACATGCCCTGTCTGCCAAGTCCTCCATACAGCCCCATCTCCCCAGCCATGCTCCCCATTAGGCCACTATAATCGTTTTCTCCCGGTGCTGTCTGGAGGAAATGTAGCCCCGCGCTGGTTAAAGGGGTCTCAATGAGGTCCTGCCAGGAGCGACGCTCACGATGTGAAGACCGGCAACCTGAGGAGTGGGTACTGGTGCTGCCTGTTCCCGTGCCCATGCCCAATCCCTCTCCACGCTGGTCTTCTGCAGATGAGTGGGAGTGGGTTGACTCGCTGGAAAAATGTCGCCCATGCTTTGGCTCTGGGAAGGGGCTAGAAGAATTGACCTGCAGAGGAAGAGGGGAGGTGGAAGAGACCATCTGTGGAGGGACGGGGGAGGTGGAGGCACTCATTGGTAGAGGATGGGGAGATGGAGTGGAGCGCATGAGGCTCATGGAGCTGACAGAGCGGGGCAATTGGTCATAAGTGTGGAGGAGGTTAGACTTTGTGGGGATGTGTAAGTGGGGCGTGTGGCACGGGTGGGTGACAATGAGAGGAAAAGCGGGGTTTTAAACAATAAGGAGATGAGGAGTGAAAGGAGGAAACAGAAAAAAGCAGAGCGTAAAGAGACCAAAAGATGAGAGCAAAAAAGCAATGAGATGTCAGATGAGTATCGCCAAAAATGGTGGACATGGCTGTTATGTGGCTAAACTGAGAATGGCAACAACTCAACACAATGTCCAAACCTCCTCGAAAGACATACAGTATGTCCACCAAGTGGTACCGTTTAGGTTAGCTCACTGAATGATAAACCGCGATGCAGCTTGTTGTCACCAGTGAGTGTGAGAGCAGATTACAACAGCTATGTCAGCTATCGTAAATGTTGAACGTGATGGCAGCTTCCTTCCTGGCATGCGCTTACTTATCATAAGACGACTTTGTTTGAGTAGAGGTATATTTTGTGTTCTTCTGATTCAATTTTCAGTGTCACACAGGCACAGCAAATAATGGTTCTGTTACAACCAAACAAACAGGATAGAAATATGGTCGAAGGTAATACAGGGTCATACACGAACTGAGTTGAATGAGAACAAGTTGCTGCCATCTATTGGTCTGACTGTGACTTGGCAGCATGACACACATCATAAGCTTGGCTGCTTCCCGAACCAGATGATCTTGTGTTTTATTGATGTCGAAAGCACTTAAAACTGTGGGTATCTTTTGAATAAAATATTTCATCAGAACGGGACGTTGTTAAGTTTGTACTCACTGATGGTGTGCGGTGGTAAGTATCGCAGAGAGAGGATGGTCCCTCTTGTTTGAGTGTCATAGAGCCATCAACCTCATCTTGATCACTCTCACTCCAGTAGTCTAAAGTTGAGAAAAGTAGGAAAGAACATTTGAAGCTGAGAAGAATATCCAACGCTTTACATCAGAGCCTGTTTGCCTCACCTTCATCTGGACGTGGCACTTTGTCATCCGGTGTGTAGCCAATAGCTGCCAATCCAAGCCGGTTCATCCACCTTTAAAATAGAAAAAAACAAAAAAACAAACATGAATTAAATTTGAAATGAGAAAGAGAATTAAAATAAGTCCACAGGAAAGGAGACCATGGGTAAAAAAAAAAAAAAAAAAAGGAAAGGTGGAAAATTATGGGTTATACTGGGTAACTAGAAGGTGATGAATAAAAAAAGATTCACTTTAAATAATTAAAGTCATGTCTCTTAACAGTTCAGATTTTTCTAACAGACTTCATCCCCTTGATGAGGAGACAAAAGCAGAGAGTAAATTGGAGTGTTGGATGCAGAAAGAGAGTGCTCACTGTCTCCTTTCCCAGTCTCTGAACTATGATTCTCAGATGGTTTTTTTATCTCCAGCCACACATCCTGTCCTCATCCAGATTCACTGTCTCTCTATTCTGCCTGTCTGTCTGTCTGTCTGTCTCCACGGCAGATTCAAACTTGTCCCGTGTCCCTGCAGACTCTGAATAATCAGGCTGCAACTAAGAATAGAAGCCTCATCTGAAAAACAGGACCAGGAAACTCATCATTCTCCTCTTGCCGGATTGATGTCAACAAATTCAGTTGATAGAAAAAAAAAAAACCCCAGAAGAATCACAAGTGTACAGTATATATAGCCAGCAGTGTTGTCCATCTGGTGGTGGTGGTGCTGGTGGGGGGAAGCGGGGGGGGGGGGCCTAATGGGAAGGCTTTCTGGAGGCCACAGCAATTTAGCTACAACTACAGCAAATTGATTTCACGTAAATATGGTCAGGATTATAAATACCTGTAAATGTAAAATCCTCGAAAAGAGGACCAAATGTAAAATGAATGCAATTTCAAATGTTTTGTTGTTTGTAGTATTACATAGGCGGCCCGGTAGTCCGGTGGTTAGCACGTCGGCTTCACAGTGCAGAGGTACCGGGTTCAATTCCAGCTCCGGCCTCCCTGTGTGGAGTTTGCATGTTCTCCCCGGGCCTGCGTGGGTTTTCTCCAGGTGCTCCGGTTTCCTCCCACATTCCAAAAACATGCATGGCAGGCTGATTGGACGCTCTAAATTGTCCCTAGGTGTGAATGTGGTCATGAATGGTTGTTCGTCTCTGTGTGCCCTGCGATTGGCTGGCAACTGATTCAAGGTGTCCCCGCCTACTGCCCGAAGACGGCTGGGATAGGCTCCAGCACCCCCCGCGACCCTAGTGAGGATCAAGCGGTTCGGAAAATGGATGGATGGATAGTATTACATAGCCCTGAGCCTAATAATATGATCTAAAGTGCTTTCACATAAGCACATCTAGACATAGTAAGCGTATGTTTAATATTGCTTGCTAATGACTTTTTCCCAGTTTTATTCCAATGTCAAGCTGGGAGGCATGCATAATTCAATCTGATCAGCTATCATTGATGCAAATATTACTCAGTCCACACATGTTGTGCCAACATGCTAATGCAAGTCTACATTTAAGAACCTGGTTGGAGTTCATGCTTTATTAATGCATTCTAGTAGTGGGCCCTCACTCTCCTTGTTTAAAGTTGGTTGACTCAGTTGAAATATGCGTGAAAATACACACACACGCACACACACACACACACACACACACACACACACGCACACACACACACACACACAAACACACACACTCCAAGACTCACCTATTCATTTCCTCAAGACAGTCTGTGGCAAAGAAGAAGCTCTTGATTTTGGGATGGCAAGCTTTGAAGGCACTGCAGTTGGCCAGATAGAAGAATGCCAATTAGTGCTTCTGTGTGCGCGCGCGGTAGTTTTGTGTGAACTCATGTTGTTCAGGCGAGAGTAAATGTGCTTGATTAATAATTTCAGCACTCACAATTTCCGTCTGCACTCTATGGCTCGGTCTATTCTGAACTCAGGGAGGCTGATGAAGCCCTCAGCCTTCTCATCCTGCAGGCAGAGACAGATGGAGAGAGGTGGTACACTATTATCATCACCATCAAGGGAACAAACTGTCACACAAACTGATACACCAATTTAACTCTAGAACTGTTCATCACACTAAATGTGTTGTTTACATTGGCTGGGTCAAACCTTTTGCCACTTTACATTAAACAAAAGCACTCAGTGCCACCCTTTGCCCGGGCCGCAATATTTGTCACCTGCAAAATCAATAAGAGAACAGCTACTGAACCACCTTAGGCTTTCTGCGCAATGGAACTGAAGTTTAATCAAGGCAACAGAAGGTAAAATGCTTTATAAACGCAACACATTACAGTCTACATTCAAACGGCTGCCAAATGGTTGAGATTAAGGTTAAGATTGCAAGATTGTCTGTGTCTAATATGATGTCTTGTATTATTTTGTCATTTTATGTCAACATTTCTTTTGATGGCGGCGCGGGCACCCGCAAGAAATTTCATCTCTGCTGTATGTTGCAAATTTGACAAAGTTGTACTTGACTTGACTTGAAATGTGCAATCCAGATTTTGCTTTGTTTGACATTGCAGCTTTGATATGATTTTTTTTCTCAAATTTGTACAGCGTATAATTTATGTACACTGTCAAAAATTAAGTTGATGTACATGTATAGTCCAGGGGTAAGGAAATCCGCTTCCTCCAGAGCCATATCTTGCCTTTTTTGATCCCTCCCTACTCCAGCACACCTAATTCAAATGATGAGCTCCTCAGCAAGCTCTGCAGAGGCCTGAAATGATCATGAACAATTAAATCAGGTGTGGTGGAGTAGGGAGGGATCTAAAACAGGCAGCATATGGCTTTTGAGGAACTGAAGCCCTATATTAGTCACTCATACTTACTTTATTTTAGTTTGGAATTTTTTTTTGTATTTTTTTGGTATTTTTTTTTACTGTTACTCATTCATTTTGACAATACATGTGACGAATTAGCAACACATGCTTGGGCTTCACATTCGGACATCGACTTACATTCTGATTGGTGTACCAATAGAGGCAAGATTCTTTCAGGATAAACCAATACTTCCGCCATTTCTGTGTGAAGTATCCTTTGGCGTCCTTTTTCTTCCACAGCCAGCCTTCACAGTCACCGTGGCCCAGATCCTTACAGGAAATTCTTCTTCGACTGGCACTCGCGAGAGAACCTGAAGTGAGAAGAAACTCTTTTATAGTGCATTTGGAACCCACTTAGACTAGAATGGCCAAATGCCCCAGCCTTTGCTTAAATAAAACCTTCTGAATTCTAAAAATGGGGAAATGTCTCCCTCTTAAACCAGGTCTCTGGTTCACCTTCATCTTGAAACAATATGTGCATTCAACTGTGGGCCATCTTATGGCCTTGTCAAACAAGAGAACCTTTGTGTCGTTCATGACGGTCACACTGTCAGACAACCACATAAATATCAGTCTGGGTCTTGGACCGGGCGAGATGTTACACTACAAGTCTGTCACCGACCAGACCCTGCCTAGTCGTTGCGGGCATCCGTCAAGGTTCAGTCTATTGGCCCAGGTCCGTTGGGGAACTGGGATAAGCAGCTGAAGAAAGAAAGAAAGAAAAAAGAAAGAAAGAAAGCAAGAAAGAAAGAAAAAAAGAAAGAAAAGAGAGTAGGGACCGTTCCTGGAAGCTGGGGAGAGGGCAGTATGGACTGTCTGTCTCCAAAAAGAACTTGAGGTAATGAATTTGTTGAATGACACCACATTTGCTAATCAGCTCCTGGCAAGATTTTTTATTTTTAACAGGTAACTGGTAACTGTATTGGAATACATTTAAAAGTAACCCTCCCAACGTTGTTGTTGGTAATGAACACATCGGACCCTATTTTGGTAGACTGCCGCCCGTGCACTCAGCGTCTAAACACGAGTGGCTTCATTTTTGTGCCAGTGCACTTCTAGTCTAGCGTCTTGGAGCCGTGTTGCACCCATTTGGGCATTTCAGCACATGGAGTTGCCTCGCTCCCGAGTCATCCGACAATTTGGTAACAGAAAGTGGTCTGTGCTCATGCGTAAAAAGGTGGAGGTCTGGGGGTTAACACACACGGACGCTATAATGATGGGGGTGCAATGCAGTCTCCAATTGCCCACGTCACATGCTCGACCGACTACATCATCCGAAAGGCAGAAGTTCCGTTTTACCTGCCATTATCATGCACTGATCCCAGCAAGTCTATTTCTGTTCCCGCAAATTCACTCGTGCATACTGCACCTCTGACATTCGACCGCCCTCATTTTGATGGAAATGAGGAATTTCGTGAAGAATGACTAGGAACACTATTTCAGAGTGTTTTTGAATGCATTACGTGACTCACTTTATTGCAGGGGGGGGGGGGGGGGGGGGGGATCGCAAGAGCAGTTTGAAGCGTGGACGTTATGCTCCTGAGGGAGGATTGTCCGTCTGTACGCTTTGTCTCAGACTGTTGTTGCTCTATTTTGGCACTGACTATGGCCCACAGTAGTGTGCTTGTGATTTATAATAATCAGTGAGATAAGCAACCAATGTCTGATGTTGTGAGCACAGGAGCTGGCACAGGAGGACATCATGAAAGCCACCTGGGTAGAGGCGGGGTTTTAGTGAGCCAGTCTTACTTCCAGGTTAGAAATACAGCCACCAAAATAACTCATATTTCATAAGAACTGAGATCGCCATTGTGCTGAAGGTAATCTATTATCAAATATATGCAGATAGTGTGAATGCTGAAAAGAGCATGATACAGACACTTTAAAATATCATAAAAGTCTAAAAAAAAAAAAGATACGCACCTTTACTTCTCTTTTTGGTTTTTGTTCTCAATGAAGTATAATGGAAAGACTGAAAGACAAAGAATGAGGAAAATAATTAGAATTAGCTCAGTATTTCACAGATGAACTCCTCATTAAAATGTCCAATGATGTAAACAAAGGCAGAAGCACAACAACGTATTCATTCATTTTCTTTCCCATAACTCAAAAACACAGTCCAGTACTATGAATGTCTTTAAGGAAAGTGAGTGTCAATGTTAATATGTACAGCAGAGAAAAGCATAAAGTCATACTTCTGCTGTAACATTTTCACTAAACAGGTTAATAACATAGTACTCCATCATATGAGTTTATAACAGCATTAACTGAAATAATGCCTTGTCATAAAAGGGGGGCCTGTCACGATCTGAAATGTAATGTGGTGCTAAACGGAAATAGTGACACACCATTATTATTTGGTTATGTGTACATGATTAATAAATGAATTTGAGGACTCTGAATCATAAAAGTAAAAAAGAATCAAGTGACTCATACTGAAGCATTTTATAGAGCAAGATGAGTATTTTAATAGAAACAAATGAATTAACTTTGTTTTGTTTTTTTAACTAGGCTGACTCACTTTACAGGTATATGCTCCAACAAACAGGCACTGATGACCAATGCTGCCAGTGTGACAATGACCCTCAGGTCATTTTATCTCAATAAAGTTTTATTTGGAATACCATTGTTAGGGTAGTGAATGGCTCAAATCACTTCTAATCCTTTGTATATTGGGTTACAACTAACAATAAACTCATTACCATAGCGGATATAGTTGTTAAAACACAGCTGACGCAATGTTGAAGCCTCTATGCCTTTTTTTTTTAATGAATATGAGTCACTAAATATTTTTACAGTAAAAAGAATAAGAGAGTAAAAATAATTATAGTAGGTAGAATCATAAAGCACAAAAGCAAAAGTGATCAAGTAAAACAGCAACATTTTCTTTACTTTCTTTATGGAGACTGCTCCTGAGCTTCCAGAACCAGAGTACCTGTAAAAACACAGATTGTGACTGAAATAATCATATCACGACTGTCTTTATTTCTATATATGCATTCAAATATCTTGACAAAAACTACAAGCTTACCTGTCTGTTGTGTCTCGCAGTGTGTCTGCTCCTCGCTAAAAGATAAAAAAGAAACTTAATATTAAAGATCTGCTAAAAGCCTCAATGACAACCCAAATGTTTGTTCCTTAAACATGTAATCTTTCATTAAAATCATCATTCCACACTGTTTCTTGTGGGAATGGTGAGCAATGGGGACTCAGTGGGGACGAAATGTATTCTTTTTCTTTTTTCCCCCAAAACCTGTGACAATCAGTGAGTGTTGAAATATACACAGACTCATATATTTGAAGTTTTGTCTCATGCAGAGGAGGGAAATTTTTTTCAAAGCCCTTTTGATAAACCTCTGCAGATATGACATGAAAAATATGTGATGTGGACTTTTGTCAATCAACTACAAATAGCTATATATATACCTGTATACTTTACTGTATATGTATGTATGTATGTATGTATGTGCATGTGTGTGTGTGTGTGTGTGTGTGTGTGTTTAAAGAATCGTGATAACTGCAAGATCTGTACTATACGTGGTTTTGCTTGGGTTTGAGTCATCAAAACAAACACACGACTTAGAAGGTTAGAGAGAAAGAGAGCGAGGACAGTGTGTACTAACATGTTGGAGACTGGTGTGTCTGTGTATTCCTGTTTAAAGCACATTCATAATTGGTCTCGCTGATGCTGAGTCATACACCTCCTCACCTACAACGATGTGTTTGTGTGTGTGCACACAAATGTGTGCATTTGCCCAGCATAAATTTATATTTAGTGTCCGCTGTGTGTTAGGTGAGAGGAATGTTTGCATGAAACGTGAGATACAGTAGATTCCCTGCATTCTAATTTATGTGAGCCTGACTGTGCGGATGCACACCAGCCTGTGTACCTGCGTCTGGATAAGTGGGGCCAGTGTGAACTGTTCATTTAATCTGAAAGTCAGACAATACACACAACTGAGGACGAATCTGAGATGAGCATCATAACACATATACATATCCATTCATACAGTACATAGAGAGAGAGAGAGGAGGAGAGAGAGAGAGAGAGAGAGAGAGAGAGAGAGAGAGAGAGAGAAAGAGAGACAGAGAGATAGAGAGAGAGAGACCCACACCCACACACAAAATAATCTCACACGAAGGTAAAGAAGAAAAGGACGATTGGAAAAATGGGCCCGGTCCAAGTGCGCACGTCAGGGGATACAAATACCGCTTTTGAGGAAAGTGGGAAGGATGATTTTTTGTGTTGTAATGGACCAGAACAACAAACAATCTATCGGAATCAGCCATCTTTGTTGTTTACATTCGCCTCAAATTTTTTGAAGTCGCAACTGCGATAATCCGAATGGGATAAATCCAGTGGCGGGCAATGAGTTTTGGACCTAGGCGTCAGCGGGTATTTATTGTTCTAATCCAGCTCTTAATAACGCCATAACCCGTTTGATTGACAGATGATTGACTGTAGACTCTCCCTTTCTAGCACTCTCACCCACACGCATCAATACGAAAGAGGCCGATATGTGGTATTAAAGAAGAGCATTTCTCGTCTTCGAGGATATAACCAAAAGAAAATAAATATAGTTGTCTTTACCTTCCAATACATCACCTTAAGAACTACAAACCTCTACAGTACAATATAGTACTTCACAAACAATTTTTAATCAATATGATCACTCTAATTAAATAAATAAATAACTGTACTGTGTCGGTGATGCTGTAGTGGTCCACTCGCCTGACTTGTGTGCGGGCAGCATGGGATCAGTTCCCACTCAGTGACGGTGTGAATGTTGGTGTTTATACTGTCGTTGTTTGTCTCTATACCCGACCCCCCAGCCCCAAAAAAGAAAACATCTTGAAAGTGATTTTCTAACCATAGCCCGATATCATGCTCCATCGGAAATCAAGCTTTGGCCTCACACAGAGCTGAACCAATGAGAGGATGCAGAAACTCACTCTTCCTGAGGGATGGCTTTCCGGCATTAAACAAAAACAAAAAACGAGCGAATTGCTCAATTAAATGAAGTCATGATAATCTTTTTTTTTTTTCTCCGCGGTAGCCCAGGAGAGAAATAAAATGGCGCCCTGTCTGATAGTATACAGAAATGAATGTGTACATACAGGTAAAGGATCTGGAGGTTGGTCTAAGCGTAATGTAGAGGACAGCATGGATGGACTGAGGGGAAAGCTAGGACTGCTTGGATTGCGGCTCTTGCGGCGAGAGCGTCTGGTGGAGTCCCTCCGGCTCTCTCTCCCCGGCCCTTCAGGCTCCTCCTCAATGACCAGGATCTTATCATCGCTGAGGTAACGTAGTAGGGAGTTGTCTGAATCTGTGTGGAGGAGAAAT
Organism: Hippocampus guttulatus; assembly: GCF_054856545.1. Lineage (NCBI taxonomy): Eukaryota > Metazoa > Chordata > Actinopteri > Syngnathiformes > Syngnathidae > Hippocampus > Hippocampus guttulatus. The sequence goes on from NC_141262.1 coordinate 16,677,189, forward strand.
GGCTACAATTAGATGATTAGACAGGGTCAACAGAATGGGTAGAAGAGAGAGAAAAATGAAAGAGGCCTGCAGTTCGGATAGAGCTGAGGGAGAACCGCATGTTGGAAAATGACACGGTCCCATTGACACTTGGATATAGCCTGTGATAAAAACCAAAAAGAACAGAAACTGATAAAAGTTCTCCAAAGCTGCATTATCTGGTCGACGATAGCTCTACGGCGAGGGACATCCTGTTTATCTGAGGCAATGATAATGCAGATTTAGAAGTCACTGCTAAACTGTAGACTGTCACAGAAAGTTCAAATCCGATCATGTATTCATTGTTCATATATTTAAATGTGAAGACCTAAATCTGACAAAAGAATGAGAAGTAGAAAAAAAATTGCACAGGAACCAGACCGTCTTATTTTAATGTTATTCATAGACTCTCTGGCAGGAGAGTTGAGGTCAATACAGGTCAATTTTCATGCAAACTGTTAGTCGCATTGAAGTACCTTGGATTTTTTTTTCAGCAGTTATATAAATGCAATCCCCTTGCATTTATGCTTGTTTGTCAGCATGTCGGATACATAACTTTCAGATATGTATCCATACACAACCACACCACTATGAACAACCTGAGGATGGGATGTATTGCACCAAGTAGGAAGCAAAGCAAGCACTGGTCCGGACTTGTTTGTTTTTACAGTGAGGGGCAACGTTTGCATGTATACGTGTTAGTATGCATGTACCTCGGCTCCCTCTCTTGCCCATGCTGGGTTCCTTGGCCTCGGCCATCCAGTTATATTCAGGAGGCATGGACACAGGTCTGAGGTCACCTGGAACAATCCAACCAGCGATCAACGAGTCGGCTAAAGGGGAATGGGGGTATTCGGGCTGTTGGCAAGCAGCGATCAAGAGAGTGACTGAGAGACGGCTGGTGGGTGGACAAGGGAGAGGTAGACAAGGTGTGTGCAGGTGAGGGAGTGCAATGGCATGCGAGATGAGGGCCACATGACCCACATTTTTGAAGTTACCCTTCCTGTATGTTAAGTTCACAGACGATTAAACTCCCATTTGGCAGTAACTGTGATTGCACTCACCCCAAAGCATTTAGCATGGACTCAAAAGTAAAAAATATACCATTATACTACAAAATATACTGGATACAGTATATCTAAAGGTCCCATGCCATCAAAATCCAACTATTTTCACTGCTTTATACATAACATACTATAGGTCCAAATGAGTCTGTGACATGGTTTTAAATTTGCAGATTGTATTCAAGAACCAATAAAAGTCAAAGTGCTTGCAAAACCAGCCGATCAGATGTTGGCATTGTTGCGATGTAGATTGGCGAGGGTATGAGTCATCAACGCTTCGTGATTTCTGCTTCACACTGATAGTTCGGCACCAAGATATCCCTACCTATCAATAAACCTTAAATATTGAATATTAATGAGAGATCCAGCTGTCCGAGATGCCCGGTGTTTACCACTAACTACAAAGAAAAAGGCCATCATGGGCATTTTCAACCCAAATTATTTTACTAATCTGATAAAAGGACATCAGAGTATGAAAATAATATTTACTTCAATGAAAAAGGGACAAAATCATCAATGGGCTGAAATAAAATAAGTTAAAAATATTATAGACCTTCTAATGAAACTGTAAGATTTGAATCCAGATTTTGCATTTAGCATTAAACATAAAGGTATAACCTTTCAACATATTCAGAAAATAACATCAATACCAACTTCCACTCGATTGTGTTGTTTGCTTATTGGTTTTACTACATTTTCCGCCCTTGCATCCATACGAAATTATGAATTGGATGATGGATGCACCTGTATGTGCTCTGGTTGAGTCTGAACACAGTACAGTCATCATCTCATCCCATCAACCCACTGCCTTGATTTTAAACATCCTTCCTTCTTATACAGCACATTCGTTTCGACTGGGTTGCTGGTGCCAAGAAAACAAATGAGCTCAGCGCTTCGGTGCTTTGGAGGGCTCAGCATCATTCCAATGATAAGATTCAGCAGTCTGGTACCACTGGAAAAGTCCAGCACAGCAGCGGTTCAGACACGAGAAACGGAATACAACACGTACAGTATAGGAGTGTTTCATCTGATGCAAATAACTAAAGGTGTTACAGTATGACACTGGAATATTTTACAAAATTAAAAAAGAAATCAGTAAATTATATTACAGGTATACTACTATTACAGCTGTTTCTTTCACCCTGTGATTAGTTTGTGCTTTAAATCTTTTGTTGACTGTTGTCTTTGGACAATTGATTCGTGCATAGCAGAATCCCATACAGATCCCTCCTTTCATTGGTAGTCTAGACATAGTCCAGACTCCCACCTCCTGTGAATGCATATTAAGGCAGTTGTTTGTCGTGTGACCCCGGCCTTTCACATCATGACGGCCTCTTGAGAGTCTCCCATGCAGCAAGAGGATGTCTTGAAAGCTTTCAGGGACAGTGGGAAAGGACCCGAGGTGGCAAGGGAGAGAGAGGGCTTGAAACTGTGCTCATGGATTTGTGTTTGATTTTAGGGCAGGACAGCTCAGTGTCAGGACACTTCTCTATTGAGGGTTAAAGAAAGCATGGTATCCTCAATATTAGTGCCAGAAAGTGAACATTATTCTGATGCCTGTTTGTTCTTTAGTCCATGCAAGACCATTCCAAACAAGTTCCAGGACAACCACCCGGCCTTTTTAGTGCAATGCTGTGTCATGCTGATGGGCAAGCAGCATCAAAGGCCTTCTTGGCAGAGGTGCTAAACAGCCATTAGAGAAGGTGATGAACGCATGGGGAAATGTTGATAACAAAAAAATACAAGTGAGGACATTTGCAGTGGAGCACATGCTGTTTAACTGGAGAAACAAGGGTTTGGAACCACTCAAGTAACACAAAATCAAACCTTACCGTGTGTGGGAGTCTTGTCCCGCCTGCGCACACCTGTACTACGGCTTCTGTCATATTCATTGCCTGGTGGTCCGTCTCCTTCCAAAAGAGAGAAGTACTGACCACTGTCCTGGTCCAAGTAGTAGCTGACAGCCTCTGACCCTTTCGAACCAGATTGGGAGGTCACACTGTACCGGGTGATGTCATCACATGAAATCAAACCCAACTCCTCCCTGAGGACACCACACCATTTTAGTCACAGCCCACAGGGAGATCAGCAAAGAGATCATTCGTTTCCAGACCCTCACCTGGGGCTGTAGAGTCCAGAGACAGGGGAAAGGATGTAGACATCCTGGGCATCCATTTTGGACATGCCTAAAGTTCCACCTGGTGTAGGCGAGGTGCTGGTAGGGCTGGTGGGGACCGGCTGTTAGGAAATAGATTAAAGACTGGTTGTGTTGTAATTGAGTCTCCTGGAGCACAAGTTGTAAAAGGTAAGGGTTAGATATTTTCGATCTTCAAAGCATACAAAAAAGCATTGACAGGTTCTCAACAGTTTGTGAATCACAAACAAGTGACATATTTCCACCCACACAGAAGCTGCCACGTTGTATAGGTTCTGACGATGCAACCTTTCCCATGTTAACTATTCTCTCATTTTGTTTCAAGCCTTTTTACACACAAGGTTCTCTTTGTCTGTTTCTATGACAACCACTGCTCTCACTGAGGGCAGAGGAACGCTTGCTTGACCTACTACCTCGGCATGACTCAAGGACATGTCATTTGTTACTGGGTCCGCCATGTGAGCAAGGATGCCATGCTGATGTCATGTAGCTGGCATGTGAATTTTGAACAAAATACCGTCGACAGATCTACCAAAACAAGGATTATAAACGTGTAAGTAGTGCTCTTTAGGAGTGTCCATTTTAATCTGCGGGCCTTATTTCTGCACTTTCATTTTCAGTCTTCCTCTGTTCATAGTCAGACCGCTTTCCAAAAAATGGTGAAAACTAGTCAGGAAGAAACAAGGGATGCGGTGAAGTGGGGCGGAGGGGGGAGTAAATAGGTCAAAGAGAGAGAGAGAGAGAAAAAAGGCACAGATTGTTAGAGAGGAGAGTGACGCAGGGAGCTGTGCTGTAAGAGTGAAAATAGTAATTTTGTGATTACAGTCCAGCCTTAGGAAAAGGGGAAGTGGTGCTGGGACTGCACACTGAGCAGGATGGGACTCTCACAGCAGGTGACATTCCAAAATGTAAAAACATCATTGAAAGCATTTGGATTCCCCTGCATTCACTCTAAACGTGACACATCTTATGATTAAGCCCTTCACAAAGTGTTCTTCACAATGATCGTATTTTTCCACACATTATAATAATTTGTGGGTTTATAAATGTATTTCGGCAGCTCGGTGGTCCAGTGGTTAGCACGTCGACCTCACAGTGCAGAGATTGTGAGTTCAATCCTGGTTCCGGCCTTCCTGTGTGGAGTGTGAATGTTCTCCCCAGGCCTGCGTGGGTTTTCTCCCACATTCCAAAAACATGAATGGCAGGCTAATTGAACACTCTAAACTGTCCCTAGCTGTGTCCGTGGACAGCTGGGCTCTAATATCCCCCGCGACCCTTGTGAGGATAAAGCAGATTGGAAAATGGATGGATGGATGGAAAAATGTATTTCGCTTTAAGGCTAGAAAAATAAATCTGAATATCATCACTCAAATATCGTTGTCAACCATAAGCTACCATAACCATAAAGAGAAGTTGAAATAGTATAATTTCTGGAAACAAGATTAGGTTCACTGGCAAAATGTATGGATTTAATTTTGAGTTTTCAAGTGTTCCTCATGTAGTTGCCTAAAATTGTACATAAGGAATTATTTCTAGAAATCTCTTCAATTGTTGTCAATATCCAAGGAGATAAATTTGATGGAAATTCCTAAATGTGGGTGTTTAGAAGTTTGTGAGAAAGCTCACACTCTACTACCCACATTAGAAAAATCTTTATTGGCCAAGTACGTGAGCTGAACTTTGAACATGTTTGCGTAGAAAATGAACTTTCCCCAACACTGGTAGTCCCGAACAATGACAGCTATGCGAATGATGCAGATAAGAATCATCAAACATAATAAAGTGATAAAACACACCTGTCACTCATGTTTGATTACTTTTGCTCACATTAAAAATAGGTGGGTGTGTTTAAACATAAGGCAGTCATGTATCTATCCAAATATACATACAGCGGCTACAATTAAAAGCTGAAATGTTGATCTGCTGTAATCCAACATTAATCTCTTGTTGTCAAATAAAACAAACTGAGTGAACCGTTCTAATATTTTGGAAAGGGGGAGGACTTTCCACCATGTGCTTGTTGGCCACCGCAGGGAAACACATTTTATTCAAGAGGAGACTAAAGCAAGGAAAAACACTATTGCATTAAAGTGCGGACTGCGGAGTGTAATACTGCAGTTTCCAGAGGTAAAAAGGCACAGCAAAAAGGCACACTAACATTAAGATACTGTAGGATAATATGGATGAATACATGGATGTGTTTATCAACACAAGCTGTCCAGCTGCTATATTACCAGCTATCACATTACATTCTTTTGACAATGGAAAAGTATAAATAGTGAGTCACATTGAGTAGTTATAGAGGAAAAGGAGCATGCATACACATTCATTTACATGAATGTGAACTTTTCATTTTCTTCCATTCTATTATTTTGCCAAAACAAGAGTTGAGCATCATTAAGAAGCTATCAAGGATTTAAGAATTTGACTTGTCATTTTTTTCCATTGCCATGAAAATAGTCCCAGAAAACTTCAACCAAGATGTTGCAGAAGCCTTAAATCATGACCTATTCGGTTTTCTTATTAACAATACATAACTCACACATACGTGTGACCCAAAATAGCAGGCATTTACAACCAGTAATTATTTATACACCTACGCATTTTACACATTTATGAAAATGGGATCTCCGACAATGAGTGGCACGCATGTGAGCAATGTGACAAATGTGCACAGCACACACACGCACACACACACACATTTACACACAGAAAAAAAACCCTGTTGCTTTTGGCCAATACAAGTGGATGATAATGCTGCTCTTTTTCTAGCCCATTATACACAAGACAACACAGCCACAGCCAAAAGCACAAAAAAGAGGGAGACAACACGGGAATGGAAAAGACAGCCATGGAGGGATTTGGACCTTGAATCACATGATCATTCAGGGACAAATTGTTTCCTTTTTGGATTTAGTCATAAACCATCAGAATATTTGCCACATTTGGGATTAACTGTAAAGCTGCATGATTCATCCTACAAAACCAGGCTTATGTGTTCGATGTGAAGCATGTATGTACTTGCTTTACAAAGTAACATGAGAGCAAAAGGTCTGTTTTGAGAAAACATTGTTCCGCATTGAGACACTCAAGAATGATACATTTCGCTTACATATACAGACAAGCATGCAGCTTGTGATGCAAAGAAATGTATGAAAACAGGACATTTTCTGGAGTCCGATTTTAGATCTCCAGAAACTGCTGAGTAGAAGATCGTGCTTCAGATCCTGTAATTCCTTATGAATAATTAAAAACTGAAGTCTTTTAAAGCGCAAACACATTTTAGACACTGCTTCCCTTTTGTGGTGTGGTCTGCTTGTGGTGTGTTTCTATTCCAACAGTCCAGCCGATAGAACATCTCGTGCTCCTGAAACTGCTCTTTTGATACAACAATAAATGTATCAACACATGTGGCAAACTTCAGTCAGGTCATATAAGAAAGCTACAAGTCAAAAAGATACGCGCTCTAGCCTCACCGCCAAGGCAAGATGCAGTATGAAGTTATTGCATCATTGCTCACAGACATTATTTTCTGTGTATGGAAAGAGAATGAAGACACACTGAAGAACAGAACAGTTTTGACCAAAGAGAAAAAGCTAAAGCACAGGCCATCTCTATTTTAAGCATATATGCTCCTGTATGGGAAATATGCGAAATTACATTACAATGCATCAGAAACATTACAATGTCAAACGGGGGACAGAAGATGCGCTACCTGTCCATCCATCCATTTTTATCATGTTCAGGGTCACTGATAAGTTGACTGAAGACTGACAACCTGTATCATTCGCCAGTCAATCACAGGCAACATAGAGACACAGGACCACACTCAAATTCACAGCTGAGCAGGAATCGATTCCCCATGCTGCCAGCTCCAAAGTAATCAGTGTGAACCACTACACATCCAGCAAATAAAGTGAATATGGCGTGTAAAAATAAGATAAGATAACCTTTATTAGTCCCACACTGGGCAAATTTGCAGGGAGTAGAATGATTCCAAGCGATTGCAATAACAGTGTTGGTAGAATGTACCAGTACCTGCAAGCCCAGTGGTTTCCAGCGGACATTCCTCAGCAAAGCTGGAGTGGAACTCAGGGTATTCTGTGGCCTTTTCTTCAGTGTTAAGATAACTCCACATGGATCTTCTCTTAAAGCATTGACCAGGTTCTTCAACTGCCAGCCCACCTGGAGAGCACACAGTACCACATTGGGAGTAAGTCACATATGTGCAAGTTGCAAGTAAGTCTCAACCAAGTCCCAAATTACTGTGCGAAAAAAAAAAAAAAAAAAAGCAAGTCAAGTCGAATTGTCGCCAAATCTCTAGAAAGTCGAGTCAAGTCATTATGTGGTACAAGCAAGTCCTAAGTCGAGTCATAAAATCTTGCTCAGTCACAATTTACGTGATTATATTATATTATTATATCCTTATATACAGTATATTAGAATATTAATATTTTTGGGATGTGTGGTGTTGGCCTCTTTGATGGTCAAGTTAGACACCATTGGTACAGGCTCATTGAGGATCAAAACAGCTCTTGCTTCATATTTTGGCACTGTCCCCCAGTATGTCATATTAAAGGAAAGAATGACAAATTCAGAATGCAGCGAGAGTCAGACGGTACAAATTTGCTGACTTTAATATTTCTTGAAGCTTTTGTGCAGTCTGTCTCCAGCAGTCACAACACTCGTCAGACACATGACTGACTACAATGGTCACAGTGACCGGAAGTGTCCACAGAGCTCTCCGCAGCTGACCTTATTTCTCACATTATGATGATCAATCTGTGTCATCCTTTTGCATGGCTTGCATTCTCGTTGGCTCAGATCAATAGACTGATTTCACCCCGCATAGTTCAATAATTATTTTTTTATTTTATTTTTGTTGTTGTTTTTGTGTTTGTTTTGTCACTTTGTGTTTGTTGTTACGTCGTGTGGACCTGATGTGGACTTTTTTCAGCATTTTTTGGCAACGACATTCATCAAGGAGGAGACTCTGTGCTTGGTGGTTGCGCCTTCTCGGCAGCATGGGTATACCAGCACTGTTTTTGACTGGGAGGAATGTCGGCGCCATTTGACTGTCGTTGCTGGACAGTCCCGGGGCGCCTGTTATGGGCAGCATTTTTCACAGCCCCGCTTTGTTCAGCGGAGAGATCGGTGCTGTTGAACGGTCTGCGGCTGGATGGATGTAAGTCTTGAGGAGCCGACGATGAGAAGAAAGGAGCGTTAGCGCGGAGCGCCGATGCGGATTTGGAACTGGGAGTTGCGGCTTGGAGTTTGAAGCGGATTACGTGGGACAGGAGAAGTGAACTAATCTCTTTTCGTCAATGGACGCTATAGCTTCGTGTTTGCTTTCAAAACTTAGCTTGTAGCAGACGTGTGCACATTTTCAGCATGACGTCTCTGATCCACTGGTGAAAGGACACTTTGATCCTCTCCTCTTTCATCTATAACTGCTTCAGACAACAAAGTGTATGCAGAAAAGTGGTGAAGATTGCACGACTGTCTGTGTCCTATGTGTTGTGTTGTGTTGTGTTGTGTTATTTTGACTTCAAAATGGCGCCGCGAGAGTGGCTGCCTTTCCAGCAGCTCCTATATTTTGTTGTTCTACTTCTTCCTTTCATAACTTTGCTGCTGTGAATTGGGAATTTCTCCATTGCGAGACTAATAAAAGTTTTCTTATCTTAACCCTTATATTATGTTAAGGGTCAATTTGACCCGTTTCCGTTTTTGCAGTGACCAAAGCACTGGATATCCTTTCTTTTTCTTCATGAAATTTAGTGACTTTTCCTCATCTAGGGTCATGAACTGGTGTGTAAAATCTGGACACTCTGATGTGTAGTGGGATGTCTGTGCACAGTTTGAATACAAATATGATGTTGGGGGTCATTTTGACCCAGACACTTTAATGTGGGCAAGCAGCTTTTCAGATCCAAAAGAAACATGTCTAATTGCTGAACAGTACTTTGTTTTGACTGCTCAGTGACTGCCAGATACCCAGCCAGGTATGTGTAGAGCAGGAACTTTCTTTCATTTGACTCGTCACTCTTCTCATGTCATTTCTTTGACCAACATACCAAAAATGAGCTCCAGAAAATTTACAGCTGAATAAGCTTCATCACAGAGTTTGAACTGGGATAGTGATGCAGAGGAAGATATTTCAGAGACAGAGGATCTTTCTGGCACGTATGGCATCTAAATGTGGGCAGCCTGTGATGCAATATCTAGTTTTGCATGGAATATGCAAGTGCATACTGGAAAGCTACCTGGAGGAGCATCTGAGAAGATTCAGATGATGCGTGTGGTGCTGAGGATGAGTGAAGGACTGCAAAGTCATAACTTCTTTACAATACTATGGCCTTGGAGATGAAGTTCAGGAGAGAAAGCTGACTATATTGGCAACAGTCAGAAGAAATAAGACAGAAATTCCCGGTGAAATTCTGAAGATGCAGGGTGACCTCTGCATTCCTTAGTATTTGTTTTCACTGAGAAAGCAGCAGTTGTTTCATACTGCCCAAAGAAAAACAGAAATGTTCTTGTAATGAGGACAATGCACACAGATGCATCTCTGAGCACAAGAGAAGACATGAAGCCACAAATGATCCTGGATTACAACTCAACCAAAAGGGGACTTGACAATCTGACAGCACACATACAACTGCCAGTGCAATACTTTGTAGATAAAACACTGAAAATCTCAGAAAAGTTAAATGAAAAAAAGAAGCGTGACATGGAAAAACTTTAACTAAACAGTTCTTAAATATACTTCTGGGATTAAAAATATGTTGTCTGTCTCTTATCTGAATGTTTACATCATCTTAAACAAAGTTGTTACTGGTGTAACCTGTTTTTTGACTATTTTGTGTGGATTTTTACAGTGCGGGTCAAAATGACCCACAACATAATCAATGTGGTTTTTTTTCAACATAATATGAGGGTTAATACAAGCAGGCAGTCTGCTGCCACTTTACTTTCTGGCAATGCGGTTTTGCCATTGGCAGGGAAAAGGAAGAGGAATAATATTTTTTTCAAAGATGGTTAAAATCTTTGCAGTCTAAGACTGGTTGAGGCAAACTTTACTCTATTATTGACAAATTCAAGATAAGATAGCGGCGGCCCGGTAGTCCAGTGGTTAGCACGTCGGCTTCACAGTGCAGCTCCGGCCTCCCTGTGTGGAGTTTGCATGTTCTCCCCGGGCCTGCGTGGGTTTTCCCCCCATGCTCCGGTTTCCTCCCACATTCCAAAAACATGCGTGGCAGGCTGTTTGAACACTCTAAATTGTCCCTAGGTGTGAGTGTGAGCGCGGATGGTTGTTCGTCTCTGTGTGCCCTGCGATTGGCTGGCAACCGATTCAGGGTGTCCCCCGCCTACTGCCCGGAGACAGCTGGGATAGGCTCCAGCACCCCTCGTGAGGATCAAGCGGTACGGAAGATGAATGAATGAAAAGATAAGATAGCAAGAATCGAAGGTAAGTTTAAATGTTGAAAAAGTCATACGACCGTTAATTATTTACTTTAAATATGATCACACAGTAAATCTGTTGGTTTTCCTTCGCTTCAGTGTTTTTATCCAATTTCATCCATTCCATGTGTTCATAGAGGTCCATATTCTTGTATTGATTCATTTTAGAATATATGTGCCCATTTTATATCATGAAAACTCACCATTTTGTTTGTGAAGCTGATGACTTTGATGTTGACTGTGGCAATTAAATGTCCTTAATGTATTTTAGAGTTTGCACATGTAATCTTTAAAGATGCAATTTATATAATTAAAAAAAAAAAGTAAGAGAGGCTAGAGAGGGCCATGACCACCCCTGGCCACCACATAGCATCACCATTGGCTTTATTTGCTCACATCTCCTCGTGGCCGAGCCCCACCAGTCCATAAATCACCCCAGGTGGACAGAATGTATACACAGCAACCATGGAGAAACTCCCAAAACACACAAGGCGTGTTAACCAAGCCAGTTAGAAAGTGTTCACTTTGCAAATGTGCACAGAACAGATGGTTACATGGAGAGACTCACCAAAATAACAGCATCACATAAACTACTGCTGGGGTGTTTTTTTTTCTAATCCCAGGAGTCTTCATTATTTTCCAATTGCTATTACCAGCACATAATTATGTTGCCTCTTCAAACAATCATCTTTGGATGTGAGCAACTTCTAAATCTCATTTTATAAACAAAACTGCCAGTCTTGCTTTCTATACAAAGCAGTCCGATCGTGAAAATGAATACGTTCATCATTAAAATGTTGTTTATTACACATAAGGACCACTGTGACAAAGTCATTAGTCATAATGTTTTTCTTTCTTCTTCTTTCATATGAATGAAAAAGGGCATGCTTCACATAACCGGCCCTCATTTTTCTCCCCTCTTTTTCCTTTTGACCGTCTTTCCTCAAGTTCCTCATTGCCTCCTCCTCCCTCGACATCCTTGTAGCTTTGCCTCACACACAGTATGCCCCGATTGCCTCATCACTCCCTTTCCCACACCTGCACCTCCCTGCGCTTATCTCCTCCCCCCGGGGTGAGGGATCAGAGAGATGAGGGTCTCACAGAGGGAGTAACGAGTGGTTGGAACTAAGCGCCCGGCAGGGAGCAGTCTGCGCCATCACCCGGAGTAAAGTGAGGTGGAGCTGTCGTACGTAGCTCCCTCACAAGTCAATGAGAAGCAGAAGGAAACACCAGAAGCTAAAGTAAAAGAACACGGAGGAGCACGCCAACGTGACGGCACAAAGATTTTAAATTTAAAAAATAAAATAAAATCCCACCCCTCTAGAAATATCAATTAAACCCGGGAACAGCTCTTTAATAGCTGAGCTGACAAGATATGACAATGAATCATAGGCTTTCACAAGGCAGCGTGCCACCGTTTAAAATGGCTGCCCGTTTTTTGGACCTCCATTTAAAGTGACGACAAGAAGCTTGAGCAGTTGTGAAAAAGGAACATGAGTTTCTATTTCAAATCATTGGAAACATATTACGGATAGAGAGTAAAGGTCTTAAAAGAATGTATCCAACACTTTTCTCCATTTGCAAAAAACGAATTAGCCTATGTAGCAACACAGGAGGGCACAAAGCACCGTAGTGATGGTCTCTCTGAATGGAGAGTAGGTTCAGTTTGAAGTCACAGGGAAAACACACGAAAAGTGGGTCATTTTCTTGTTCTTTTGCTTTTCATGGATGTGATTCTTCGACTTACCACTGTTTGATGGTTGACTTGGATGACTTCATCACCCGCATGAATCTTTTTGCACTGATCTGCTGGAGACTGCAAAGGGAGAAAGTGTGGGCAAGGGAATCTAATTTAGGAAAAAGAGTCACCACAGACAAAATGAGAATATTGTCTTGATGTCTTTTGAGTGCCGAGCAAAACTTGCATTCTCTGTGGTCCCAGTAATAACATGAAGTCCATCATATGTTGATTTGATGTACATCCCCTGAAAGACAAGCAAAACAGAGGGTAATAATCAATGCAATACACACACCGAAAAAGTCACAACCTAAAATCATCTGGAGCCAGATAAAGTGCGTGTTTTAAATCAACTCTCCACCGATTTAAGCAAGTATAT